>NC_041381.1:205059489-205095652 GCF_002162155.2 Triticum dicoccoides | reverse complement strand
GTCTCGCCTCTCCCTCTTCTAATCTTCTCTCCATTGAAAAACCACCTCCTCTCCTCTCCATCATCTCCATTCCAAAACCACCGTCTCGCCTCTCCCTCTTCTGATCTTCTCTCCATTGCAAAACCACCTCCTCTCCTCTCCATCATCTCCATTCCGAAACCACCTCCTCTCCTCTTCGTCTTCTCTATTGCAAGACCATCATCTCTCCTCCCATCTTCCAAAGCTAGCACCGGACCACTCAGAAGGACATCTTTGGAGAGGATGCAGCAGCGAATCAGGCAGATTGTCAGCAGCGACCAAGCAAAGTTAGCCAGGTTGAAGGAGATCCTTAGTTGGTTTGACAATGAGTGGGAGATTCCAAGGACGGTGCAGGCCATGTGGCAATGTATGCGACAGAGCGAGATGGCAGCGATGTACATGTACTCCTCGGCGGCAGTCACGCCGCAGTCCTCCGAGTTCATCGAGTATCTCCTATGGGTGATGGAGCAGACAGACTCGCCCGAGGCGACAGTCAGGCGGAGGTGGTGGGCATACAGGTCGAAGGTCGAGCACCCAGAGGATAACGAATCGATTGAGTATGGTGTGCCGTTCGTGAGGGTGCAGAGCCAGCCGGAGCCACAGGAGTATTCATTCTCCCACCGCAAGAAGAGGCCGGATGGCGTGACGTCGCTTCCCCGCTGTTCTCCACGGTTCCCTCGACGCTCTCCTCGTTTCAGCAGCGGCGGTAGGGTTTAAGGTAAGCTTCGCACTAACCTAATCTTCCACCTGCTCATGCTTACAATGAGTGTGACAGCGAATGAAAATCATGCTTACAATCAGTCTCCAAGTACTACACCAATCACCCTAAAATAGCTCTGGACCTTTGGGTCAAAGTTGTGACACAGTGTACAAATAAAGAAAAATAGATTGATGCTTCTTTCAGAAAAGAGTACTCCCTAGAAAACTGCCAATATAAGCTACTAGTATTTGGTTAGAGGATTTGCTGCCAAGAAAGATCTGTCCACAAAGAGTGCCACACATCCCACTGGTGGTGGTGGATGCCAATGCGTGCATGCAGCATGGTTGGTGTCGGTAATTTTTAATTGGCACACCTCGCATTCTGCATATATGCCGGTTCCATACGTACATTTGTGCAGTTCCACCAAAATGCAGCTGAATAACCCTGTTTGCACAGATAATGAAAAAGCGTGATTACATTATAGTGGCACTAGTTGATGAAACACACAAAATAAATAGAAGAAAATATTGCGATAGTATCATAGTATGCCATGCTGCGAGGGCGAGATGGGCCCTGCGACGCCTCATACTGGACATCGTCCCATGTCTCCCAGATACACCTTCTGCCAGTGATGAACATCAGTGTACAGCAGTAGTACAAGGAGGCGCCTTGAGACATTCAAATCTCTATTTTTGTACATATCAACTAAAATTAAGCACCTCGGTTTGTAGAAACGCTTAAACATTAACAATGGGACTAGTTGATGAAACATACTTTAACAAAGAGAAGCACTTTCTTTATCTACATTGGAAATGAAATGATAGAGATGACACTCGCTCTATTTTAACTGTATTATTTCTTCATTTTATCAGTGACACTAGGGTCGAGCAGGTGGCAAACGAGGTGTACCGTGCGTCAGAAGGATGGAGGCCGGGGGTGCTTAGACTGGGATGCTGAAGCTGGATCTTTCAGTCACCAACATGGATGATTCAATTCATGGGACCTTTTGGTGCAGTTCACCTAAAATGAAGCAATGTCCCATGAGCTAGCAGCTTCTTCTTCAAAAAAATTTAAGAAAAGGGCTCCAGCCCCGGTTCCATTTCCATCAGAAAATGAAACCCACAGAGCTTCTTCTTCATTAGTTGCAATAAAATTGAGCAACATCAAGGTTGGTTGTGAAGCTCCTGGAATGCTCAACTATAATTTGAATATCATTTGTGCAGTTCAACTAAGATCGAGCGTGAAATGTATATCTCTGCTTGCACAAAAAAGGTGGAAAGGAGGGTGACTAACAAGTGATGAAACATGCATCAAATGAAAAAAAGCATGTTCCTTATCTGAATGGCAATCCTACAAGGACAGTAGCAATTTCTAAAGCAGTGACATTGGTAGATATTAGTGTGGGCATTAGGATTAACTATGACGACTGTTAAATACGACATTACTTTGGGCACGGGAGAGTAGGCGGACCAGGACAGTTGCATTTCTAACGAAAAGAACCAACTTATCTTAATGGAAATTTTAGCAGGACGTGTAAAGAAGTGCCACTGATTCATATTACTGGAGGCATTACATTGAAAACAACATTTGTTTAACGTGTCCTTACTTTTAACAGTGCGACTGCTACATTTTACTAGTGGCATTACATAAGAGTGGCTCGGGGCCACAAACATCAGAATAGGATATCTGGGTTGGTCCCATTTTTGTTCAGTATAGCCACCTTATACTGTGTGAGGCTAGCAAATCTAGTGCTGGACTTACTCTATTGACTTGTCCCCCAGTCCCCACTTTCTTTCCTTTTTCAACCAATAGATCGGGTTTATATTGAGTTTGTACTGTGTTTCCCTTTATTTCCCTATTAGACCTAGAGACCAGTTGGATAGCCAGTCTCTGCTACTTTTTGCCCCCATTATTTCCTCTTTCGACCAAGTCCTAGATTCACGTAACAAATCCTCCCCCACCCCCACCCCCTTTCTTCCTTGTTTGAACCAAGTAGTACTAGATTCGAGTGCATGAACTAGTTTTACCTCTTAAACATAAAAAATTTAGGTGGTTTTCGAACAGCCGATCGATCCTATCTACGAGGGGGCCTGAGAAATAGTAAAAGTTACAAATGCAGCGACATCAGGAGCTCAGGAAGTAGAGCAAGGCCGGTTTCGAAGGAAGTTATACCTGATGGTCGCCGGGATGTCGCTAGGTGGGCGGCGGGAGGCCGGATCTGCCCACACTACGGCAGCGAGGAAGAAGGGGTCGGAGGCCCTTCCTCGCCAGCGGTGCTTGGGAGAGAACGGCAAGGCAGGCTGATCGGGACGCGCCCAGCAGTGGGTAAGAGCCGTCACCGAGGATGACCGCATGAACGTTGCACCTTCTCACCTTCCCCGGCGGAGAGGATCCGGCTAGATCTGTGACCAGCGGTGAGCAGAGAGAGAGAGAGAGTGTGTGGGCACCGCTGTCGTGTTTAGATCTGGAGAGGCCGAGATAGTGTGAAGAGAACAACACTAGCAAGCAAGCGCGGAGGCTCCTGCCTATGTAGTGGAGTAGTACTTAGTTTTCGTTTGTCTACCGGAGCCGGCTTGACCTCGTCAATGACTGTCGAGAAGTCTTCATGCACGTGGCCCGGAGGCGCAGTTGTCGTCTTTTTGATCTGAAGCGCCGGATTATAACATATAACACAAAAAATGCCACATGACAAGAAATCATAAACTCAATGCCCAAAGGAGACAACATGAATCCCGGCGGACAAACTAGACGAGGAACAAAGCTCAAATTGAAGATAAACTCGTAGAAAAGGCATCCGTTGATAGATGTCCTAATTACCATAGTCGGCTTGACCTAGATGGCAGCCGAGTAGTCACTGTTCGTGCATGTGCCCCCAATGACTAGCCCAACTCAGTTGTCGCTGTTTAACCCTCGCAGTGATCCAAAGCACATGACACCTATATTTGCGAGATGACAAGAAACCTTTTTTTAGATTTCTCACCACAACTACAGCCATGTACAACACAGCCTGCACGATATGTAGACGATAGCCAATACAGGCGTGCCTGCCGGAGTCTGGTCACATGCATGGACGAACTGATCTTTCGTGTCTTGCAGGGATCATCCAGGCACCAACATAGTACAACACTTCTCTAGTACTATCGCTCGTCTCCCTCTTCTATTAAGTCACCCGACTTGCGAGGCCGGGGAGTGTGACTATGGTCGGTTCTCAATTGCCGTCCCACATGTGTGTCCGAACGCAATATGACGCGCGTTCCATTCGGAGAGCAGCATGCTAGACCGACCGATCGTCTGGGGTGCCACGCGAACGCGACAGGCGTGCTGTATACTCCATACATGTGTACCGACGTTTTCTAGATGCTTTGCTCCATGGCGCGGGCGCAATCCATGGATACAAAATTAGTATACTGTGTAGTACTATTTAAAAGTCGAGGGCGGGGCTTTTCCTGCACGGTAGGCGGCGGGGCAGTTCCGCCTAGTCAGTTCGACAGAGACGCGAGAAGACGAGGGCGTAGGCTGCTGCAAACGTAGGGTTGTGTGATTTGACAGCGAGTTACTGCTGGACAGGTGGGGCCCCGTGATTTGACTTGCCATTATCATTTTAACTGCGGCGCTACGACCGGCGTGAGTCTCCCGATTCCTGACCACCTCCATACAGGTTCCTCTCCCAATGCTCCACCATGTAGTAGTAGAGGCTGGCTCTTGCATGAGAGCCCACTTCTCCACTTCTTCCTTGCCTCTCTTTCCTCCACATATGCAAAAATGCCATGTAAAGCGCACTATTGTACTTAATTGCTCCTACAGGTGCTTAAGCTTGCCACATAGGCATAAAGTCTAATGTGGCAAGTTAACCAAGAAGAGAGAGACTAGTTTGGTGACCCAAGGAAGAAATGGTGCTAAGCGCGTGTACCTAGGTGAAAAGACAATTTTGAGTCTATAGCTAAGTAAATGAAGCAAACATAGCAACACCATTTCATTGGAAGAGGTCACTCCTTGGCAAATGCAATAAATACTAGTACTCCGTGTGTCCCATTATATAAGAACGTTTTTGACACCACACTAGCTAGTGTCAAAAATGTTCTTATATTATGGGACGCAGGGAGTACGAAGAAAGAGATAGAGAGGAGTAAAAAATACACTTATAGCCAACCTTATGATGACTATGTATGACATGCCAACATCAGATAGCCTAAAGCACCGTGTTAAATTTCCAAGGGCGCGACCGCGTGAGTGACGCGACGATCGTGATAGGCGCGACCATGATACGGGCTGCTGGCAGCCCTTGGATCTGATATCAAACGATCGCATGCTAAGTTGCTGAAAATTTGCAGAATAACCCTCCAGGATAGGATATTCACCCATAGGTCTAGAATCACGCCATGCCACCGTTCGATCTCAGATCCAAGGGCTCTTGGAAGCCCGTATCATGGGAGAATGGAAAGCCACTACCCTGCCGTTCGCACGCTGGCAGTTCGCTCCTACTCATCCCCTCACGTCCTTTAATACTATGGCGGTTCGCTCCTAGTCGTCCCGTCCATTCACATTACGGCGGTTCCACTAATCCTAACCGTCCTCCCAAATCCATGGCGTCCCAAATCTCCCCGATCGGCGGTGAGTACAAGGTTAGAACCATCACTAGCGATGAGTTCGACGTCATCTACACCCGTTCTTCCGCGACGGTGAAAGGATGCCTTTCTCGCTTCAGATGCATGTTCGAAAACTCACATGATGAGTGGGTCACTGGGCTAGATGTTGAGTACACCACAGTCGTGGGACGAGAGAAGGATCTAAAGGACGAAGAGAGGAAGAAGCCCGCCGTGATCCAGGTTTGCACACATAATGTTTGCTTGGTCTACCACATATGCCATGCCGACGTTGAGTGCCAGGATTTTAAGAACTTCCTCGAGGACAACACAGTGAAATTCGTTACTGTAGACTTAAAAAACGACAAAGAAGTCCTGGGTCGGATAGGCCTCGTTGTAGGCAACCCCTTCGACCTCCAGAAGAATCGGCTGGTGCCCTCTGGTCAGCCCTCAATGCTGACCCTGGCAGGAGCCATGGTTCATCCTTTGTACGATAAACTGGAGAAACCTCCATACACGTTTCATCGTCATGCATGGCAGCGGAATGTACTAGATATAGACCACATCCACTACGCTGCAATGGATGGCTACCTTTGTTTCAATATCTACAAGGGTTGGATGAAGAGCAACAGCCAAGTTGGCGGTTCAAGCGAAGAAGTATGGGCCAAGAGGAAGAGGGACAAGGACGAAGTCGAGGACGTGGACGAGGACTCCGAGTAAGGTGGCAGTGTCGTTGCTCATGGCGGTTCTAAACTTCTAATGTAGTGTCTACCAGAATAGTTGCATAGTTTAATTTCAGGTGTGCTTAGTTTAATTTGAGGGGTGTCTTGTGCTGAGCCTCCAGAAGAACTATGTTATGTTTCGTCTCGTGACTTTAACTCTTCAGTATGTACATACTAGTACTAGTATTTCTTTAATAGAATTTAGCACCCCAATTAAGCACGTACTAGGTTTTTTAATAGTACTATATGCATAATTTGGCGACAAGCGCTCTCTATATGTACCACCTTTTTTTAAAATTTCAATTTTTGCTCCATGGCGCAATCCATCGATAGTACTACTGTACAAAAGTATACATTTTTTAAAAGGCTAGCGTACTGTTCATCACACATATATATATATAGCCAGCTAAATTCTCAACCTAGAACGACGTGCATGCCATGTAGTAAACCGATCTGGAGGAAGTATAGTAAAAATGAGGTGATTTTACCGAGCGATCGGCAAGGGAGCATGGCCTGTCATGCGGTCCCACGTGTCATGATGTACCAAGGCGATGCGCGTGTCCCTCTTGAGGCAGAAGCAATACTAGTACGTGGTTTGAGATGATGTCGAACTGAAGTGTGAAATAATGGTTGCTTCGTCCGTCTGGGAAGGTGCGACATTGTGATTTGACGTCTCATTGCTCATTACTACTACTGGGCCGGTATGAGTGGGGTGCGTCCCCCCTACTGTTCTGCACTGTTATTTAGTGCTTGACACGTCGACCCAGTTGCTATATGTCCCACATGTCGGCAACAGGAAGTACAGAATTCATGAAAGGGAGCGTCGACGGAGGAGTATACTACAGAATTCATGAAAGGGAGCGACTTAGTTTTGGAAAAATCTGTTTTTACGGAGTACGTACCCACTAGGGTTTATCGGGCTCATCTAAAAAACATTCATTTTTCCGTTTGATAAGTCTCAATCTACTATACTAGTAGTACTAGTACCATTACATGTTGGATTTTGAGGTGCGTTAGATCACCCGACGCAAGCAGTGTCAAGAGGAAACTAACCAATGCATGTACAAGTTCATGGAAATTTAGTGGTCATTCATGCATTCGTTCTAACTAATGCCTCGGTAAACATAACTTCTTGAGAAAAACGAGCGTAGTGTGCAAACTATGAAATTAATTCGACCACTCACCGTCTAGCTTGGTTGGAGAAATTTTGAAAATGAGCCATAAACTGGAAAGGCTCGATTACTATTTGTGGCCTTGTATAGATGCAAAATGTGTTTTTATAGTGGCCTTGTATAAGTAAATGGAGGGAGTACTAACCAAAGTACATACGTAGTAGGGACGAGGAGTAAACGGAGGGAGTAGTAAAATTTTCTCCTAAGTGATGACTAACCTTATAGCTAACCTTGTTGTAGTATGAGTGACTAAGTGATGACTATGTATGACATGCCAACATCAGATAGCCTAACGCACCATGTTAAATATCCAAGGGCGCGACCGCGCGTGCGAAGCGACGGTCGTGGTAGGTGCGACCATGATACGGGGTGCTGGCAGCCCTTGGATCTGAGATCAAACGGTCGCATGCTAAGTTGCTAAAAATTTGCAGAATAACCCTCCCGCGGCAACCGGCAAATTTCCTCCCGCGGGCCGGAGTAGGTTTCTCGGTTTGCATGCGGGTTTAATGGAGGTGAGGAGGCATGTTCAGCCAGGCGTGCAGTGGACGGCGCAGTACTATTCGATTTGACAACTACAACTAGTATATTAGTATAAAAAAGAAAGAAGAGTAGTAGAGATAGAGATAAGAATAGAGACTAGGGAGGAGCACCGTCTACTGCTTTGTGGGCTACTCCTGCGCTCCATTCGGCGGCCGCAACGTCCCCTACAGCCACTCCTTGCTGCGCTCCATTCGGCGGGCGCTATTGACATTTGGGGAGCGCACTCTCGCGACTGCTAGCAGCCATGACTTCACCGACGATGACTTCTTCCCCGACCTCGGCAACCTCTTCCTCAACAACATGGGCAACAACCTCAACGCCAATGGTGCTGCTCCCGTTGCACCGTATGTGTTTCTGTCCTTCCTGTTTGAAATTGTGGTAGGATTCATGTTTCTTGTATGTGTCCTAGACTCAATCTGTTCATCTACTGTGCTAGTCCGCGTGATTAGTTTAATCTCTGTTATAGCCGTCATGATTTATTTTGTAGTAAATCTCATAGTAACTTGCTCATATATTCAACTGGCGGAACATCCCCTATAGCCACTCCCGTTTCATGGACGGCCTGGTCGATGCCTCCAAGGAGCCCTTCGTCTACTGCTATGAGTGCCCGGTGCCATTTTGGGGCTCGCCGGCGGACATCGTGCATCACCTGACGCAGGCGTGCGGCAATCACTACTGGCCCTTGGCGAAGAACATCAAGTATGAGACGTGCTACCCGTTCACCATGCTGGAGTCGCTGGAGGATCAGCGCCGCCTGCTAGTCTCGGAGGAGGACGGCAGCGTCTTCCTCTTGATCGTGGCCACCGGCGAGGCCCGCATAGGCCGCGGCCACATCTCTGTAGTGTGCGTCAGGGGCGACGCCGCTAACGCTGACACTGACACGAGGCCGATGTACGGGTGCGTGCTCACTATTACTACCCCTCGGAGGTCCGTGGGCGGCGACACTAGCTACGTCAAGCTGACTTGGACTCTGCCAAGGTGGGACCTTCCCGCCGATGTGGACATGGAAGACACATGGTATTATTTGACCCCCAACAATGTGCATGGGGACTCCAAGGAGGTTCACCTGGACATATGCATTACTAAGTTAAATGTTGATCATTAGTCTTTGCTCAATGTAATCCGCTGTCTAAGCATGTGGAGACTTCCATGCATGATCTTGCTCTATTGGAGTATCGCGCATGAATAAAAGTGTATCCATTTATGGTTTAGTCTAGAATCTTCCATGTATGAATTTTTACTACAGTACCGGTGAAAGACTTATGATGAACCATTTCCCGCAAAGCACAATAAGAGTTATTTCTTCACAAGTTTTGGATGCAGGTTGAACAGTTGAATGCTTTTATTTGCAAAAGATACTTTTTTGTCTATTTCACCCGGATGTTTCTGAGCTCTAGAGATGAACTAATATCCGAAGAAACCTATCGATACCTGTTACACATGAGATGACCCCCACATCCTTTGTCAAAATAAACAACACCCCGATCAATGCATTTCACTCTTCCGTGCAACAGACGGGCACCTTACTTGCTCCTACAAGTGCTTAAGCTTGCCACATAGGCATAAAGTCTGATGTGGCAAGTTAATCAAGAAGAGAGAGAGACTAGTTTGGTGACCCAAGGAAGAAATGGTGCTAAGCGCGTGTACCTAGGTGAAAAGACAATTTTGAGTCTATAGCTAATTAAATGAAGCAAACTTAGCAACACCATTTCATTGGAAGAGGTCACTCCTTGGCAAATGCAATAAATACTAGTACTCCCTGTGTCCCATAATATCAGAACGTTTTTGGCACTACACTAGTGTCAAAAACATTATTATATTATGGGACGGAGGGAGTACGAAGAAAGAGATAGAGAGGAGTAAAAAATACACTTATAGCCAACCTTATAGCCAACCTTGTTGTAGTATGAGTGACTAAGTGATGACTATGTATGACATGCCAACATCAGATAGCCTAACACACCGTGTTAAATCTCCACGGGCGCGACCGCGCGAGCGACGCGACGGTTGTGGTAGGCGCGACCATGATACGGGCTGCTGGCAGCCCTTGGATCTGAGATCAAACGGTCGCATGCTAAGTTGCTGAAACTTTGCAGAATAACCCTCCAGGATAGGATATTCACCCATAGGTCTAGAATTACGCCATGCAACCGTTTGATCTCCGATCCAAGGGCTCTCGGAAGCCCGTCTCATGGGAGAATGGAAAGCCACTACCCTGCCGTTCGCACGCTGGCAGTTCGCTCCTACTCGTCCCCGCACATCCATTAATACTACGGCGGTTCGCTCCTAGTCGTCCCATCCATTCACATTACGGCAGTTCCACTAATCCTAACCCTCCTCCCAAATCCATGGCGTCCCAAATATCCCCGACCGGCGGTGAGTACAAGGTTAGAACCATCACCGACGATGAGTTCGACGTCATCTACACCCGTACTTCCGCGACGGTGAAAGGATGCCTTTCTCGCTTCAGACGCATGTTTGAAGACTCAGATGATGAGTGGGTCGCTGGGCTAGATGCTGAGTACACCACAGTCGTGAGACGAGAGAAGGATCTAAAGGACGAAGAGAGGAAGAAGCCCGCCGTGATCCAGGTTTGCGTGCATGACTTATGCTTGGTCTACCACATATGCCATGCCGACGTTGAGTGCCAGGATTTTAAGCACTTCCTCAAGAGCAACCTAGTCAAATTCGTTACTGTAGCCTTTGGTAACGACAAAGAAGTCCTGCGTCGGATAGGCCTCGTTGTAGGCAACACCTTCGACCTCCAAAAGAATCGGCTGGTGTCCTCTCGTCAGTCTTCAGTGCTGACCCTGGCAGGAGCCATGGTTCATCCTTTGTACGGTAAACTGGAGAAACCTCCATACGCATTTCATCGTCATGCATGGCAGCGGAATGTACTAGATATAGACCACATCCAGTACGCTGCAATGGATGGCTACCTTTGTTTCAATATCTACAAGGGTTGGATGAAGAGCAACAGCCAAGTTGGCGGTTCAAGCAAAGAAGTATCAGCCAAGAGGAAGAGGGGCAAGGACAAAGTCGAGGACGTGGACGAGGACTACGAGTAAGGTGGCAATGTCGTTGCTCATGGTGGTTCTAATGAAGTATCTACCGGAATAGTTGCAAAGTTTAATTTCAGGTGTGCTTAATTTAATTTGAGGGGTGTGTTGTGCTGAGCCCCCAGCAGAACTATGTTATGTTTCTTCTTGTAACTTTAACTCTTCAGTACGTACATACTTGTATTTCTTACATTTCATCTTTTAGTTGGTATAGTACTACCACTCGTTTCTTCACATTATATACGTACAATATATATGGCCAACATCATATAGCCAGCAGTTTAGTTGTCTAAGAATTTCAAGGTGCTTAGTTTTGTCAAAGAATTCCAGGGTGCTTAGTTTTATTTGAGGGGTGGGTTGTGCTGGACACCATTATTGTGACTAGCCTTTTTAATAGTACTATATGCATAATTTGGCGATGAGCGCTCTCTATATGTAGTAACACCTTTTTTTTAATTTCAAGTTTTGCACCATGGCGCAATCCATCGATACTACCGATGTACAAAAGTATACATTTTTTAAAAGGCTAGAGGGCGGGGCAGTCTAGCTTGGTCGGTTTCACGAGAGGCGAGGGCCTTTGTGATTTGACGGCTCATTACTGCTGGAAGGCGGGGCCTTGTGATTTGACTGCTCGTATAAATGCGCCAATGACCTGATCGAGGAGGAGCAAAGAACCGTGCGGTATACTCAAGTTTTCCACTGGAGTAGTATTGCGACGGAGGAGCACGAAAAACGGCAGCCCAGTGCCATATGGTGATAAAAATGATCTAATTTGCTAGTCATCTCATTCTTAGCATTGTTCTATTCATTCCCTCAAAAAAGAAAAACCATTGTTCTATTCATGCCTCGCAGAGAACATGACACGTGCGGCGAAACACCCGAAGCAAAAGATGAAACACAGTAGCAAAATAAGAAGGATGATTATCACCCCAAATGATCTAATTCGCCGCGGAGTTGTAACTGCTTATTCATCGCCTCCACGACCTCATCTCCTTGCTCCTCCTCTGCCATCTTCGTTCTATCCATGACGTGGGATTTCTCGATGCGAGCTTTCATCATCTGTTCCACGGCCGCATTACGTACCTTGACAGCAGCCGGGTGCTCGATGCGGAGCTTCGCCAACTCCTCCTTCTGTTCCATGACGAGGGCCTACAGCATCTTCATTGAGGAACTACTATTCTCATACAGTGTCCTCCAGCCGGTGTTCTTCTCCTTCAACAGGTCGATCTCGTGGCAGAACTTCGCCTTGTCCTCCTGAAGTCGCAGGATTTCGCCGGTCACCTTCTTCTCCGAGGCAATGCTCTTCTTCAGCAACATCACCAAGCCAGCGGTCAACTCCCCCTGCTGATTGAGCTCAGCGGGAATGTTGTCGAGGCTCTCCTTCAGCAACTCAGTCAAGCCTTGGATGAACTCCTTCTGCTTATTGAGGTGCTTATTGAGCTGATCGGGCATGCCGTCGAGGGATAACGACTCCAGCTCCGCCGGCTCGGCATGTTCGCCTCCGCGGCTAGGGCGCTCCTGGGAGCCATCGCCTGCCCATGAGAGATCTTTCGAGGTCTCTGCGTGGCGGCGAGCCCTCTCTTTTTTCCGCAGCCTTGGTTGCCGCTCCCTTGTTACGAGTAGTTCTCGACCTAGAGCTCTGCTCACCGGCCATGGCAACGACGGATGAAGAAGAAGCACTTATGAGGAGGAAAGGTAGAGTAATTTTCGGTTAGGTAGTTCCCCTTTTTATAACCTAAGTACTAGCACTAGTAGTACTAATACCTGCATAGTGGGAACACGTTTAGGTTTGGTACGTACTAGTAGGTGTGAGCAGGCTTTCGAATGTGATGGGAACAAGGTAAAGATTAATTGATGGTTTTGGTTTCGAGGCCCGAAACGGCTCCCGATGAGTTTAGCGGAACATAAATTTCAAGTACTACACTGCTCAAATGCGTAAATATTATGTTACTATCAAAAATTGGCACAAAATACAAAGGATACCAATGGAAGTACTACTAGCAACCCACGATTTAACTACTCGCATGCACACAGTGGAGTAATAATGTCTTTCTTCCTCCCTCACGTCCACTCAATTTGCATGCACTGTATTAATTGACCATCAATGAAGTGAACGACTTTACATGCGTCAAATTATCACATGGGGTGGATCTTGGTACAAAATTGCATCCTCCCGTGTACCCGCGTGTGTGTGCGAGGGAATGAGTGCGTGCGTGGCGTGCGTGCACATCTTCGCTTCGTGCATGTGCCGCCAGTATGGCTCAGGGAGGACGAGTACATTCTTCTGGAACCAGCAGCACGTCACTGTGATCAACCCACGCAAGGAGGTCGCGACAACGCCTCCACATGTGACACGTGGCTTCATGAACTATAAGAGAGACACTGTGTAGCGTGCCATTGGTATTATATTTTACGTGTTTTGCACATACTTGAAGTACTAGTAACGTACACGTGCATTGCACGCATCCGATTTTGCAACCAAATTATGAATAAATACCAAACTATAGCATGTAAGCTCTGAGTCATATATGCGTGATGTAGCCCTTCGTTTAATTCTTATAGTTCATCTCATTCAAAATCAATTAGTTTTTAAAAAACTAAGAACGCGTGAATAGGAAAAACTTGGGATTATAGTGGAATGTCGTCTTGAATCCTACAGGATTGTACGAGAGTTTGATTGTGCATAGAAAAAACGCAGAATTCTTTCAAATAGGTTTGAGTGGAAGGGATGTTTCCTATGAAATCTAGTGCAAATGAATCATATCGAAAAATTCCTATGGTTTACAATCCTACGAATCAAACAACCAAGATAGGAAAAATTCCTAATGATTAGAATCCTCCAAAATTCCTGTGAGAATCCTTTGAATCAAAGAATCCCTTAATCTATTTTATGATTCATGGAATTGTGCGTTGTAAAGCATAAAGTAAAAACAAATAATGGCAATTCAACTAGAAAAAAATCTTGGGCAGTTATGATACGGAAGATTCTAGAACAAAAGAGAACCACTGTTGTTTTGAGGTTTGTGCATTATGCTTAAGTTCAACCATGGAGTCTGCTAGATTGTACATGTGGCAAAATCCGGTGGGGGACTAGAAGATGGTGCGAGGGACCGAGTGGAGAGAGGCTATGAAGGAATGCACAAGTGCGAGATCGATATTTAGAGAGAGGGGGCGAACACATGCGTTGTTGCACACAGTGGCGGAGCCATGAAAAATAAATGAGCTAGGGGGCCAAGCATTGCTAATCCTTTACGAGGAGGGTCAATTCATGAAATTAAACATTTTTTAGTAGCAATTGTCTAATGATCACATTCATATTAGCCTCGATATATAGTGATGTTAGGGGGGGGACAGGGCCCTTACTTCCCCCTGTCTTCGTCATTGTGCACGCGTCTGAGAGATGAAGCAGAAGGCATGGATGATGAGAGGGGGACGTTGGATATATAATTAATGTGGGTGTATTAGCTATATATGTTAATCCTATATAGAGAGGTATAGATTGATCGATGTGGACATGGGAAAGAGGGTGAGAACTTACTGGATATATCGATTGATCGGTTTGTGTGGAAAACTATGAAAGACCTAGATATATACACACATACATAGAGGAACATCGATCGTTGCGCATGCACGCGTGAGAGATAAAGAATGCCCGATATGATGGAGAGAGGGATGTGTGTGGGTGTGTGCCTTCATGGGAGACCGACCTGAAGAAAAAGATTGCATGCGATGGATAATGCCGACTGGTAGTGTGTGTGTGTGCATGCACGAGAGAAAGTTAGTGGAACAATTATAAAGAGAAGACTACTGTGTGGGTGTAAAAGAATAGGTGAGGTCATAATCAATGTAAAGTTGAATTCAAATATTTGAATAAGAGATCCTGATGTTTGAAACCCATGCATGCATGAATATAACGGAGATCTGCGCGGTGTGGTTTGGAAATGAGCATGTTGTAATGTATACACATTAAACAAGGTCAAGCTGATTTGAATTTGAGATACCGATGGCAGACATCATTTGCCCACGTCGCATCTGTGCATGGACACACTATTCTAATTGGAGATGATGGGCGGCTTTCGCATCACATATCTATATCTATACCCCTATATATATAATATTATATATTTTTTAATATTGTGTGCGGGTAACTTTAACTTTGAAAGATGGTCGTTGGATGAGGCGAATCCGATGGTCCAAAGATGGCAAATTTGAGCACTATTGGCCGTTGGATATCATCTAGATTCCACCAGATTTCGCCACATCTATAATCTAGAAGACTCCATGGTTGAACTTAAGCATAATGCACAAATATCAAAACACAAGCACTTCTTATTTGTTCTAGAATCTTCCGTATCATAATTGCCCAAATGTTTTTCTACATGATTTGCCATTATTTGTTATGTCTTACAACGCACAATTCCATGAATCTAGATTAGCTTTCTTATAAAAACTAGATGATTTTGAATGAAATGAACTATAAGAATTAAACGAACATCTACATCATGCATATATGACTCAAAGCTTGCATGCTATAATGTGATATTTATTCTTAATTTGGTTGCCAAATCTCATGCGTGCAATGCACATGTACTTTACTCTAGTCTAAATGGTGTTTGTGTGTGTGCTGTGCGTCTTGAGGTGCAAATTGTCTTTTTTGGGGTACATGTTAAGCTTGTTCTTCTGAAATTTCAAGCCGCGCCTTGTTATGCCAAAAATTGAAGCTAGCGTCTCTGTCTATCGTGCTGCGAAACTCCTGCCTCTTCAACCCGCGCCTTGTTAGCCCGAAATATTTAAGATATATCTTTGTCTCGTTGTGCTCCGATAACTCCCTCCATCTCAACCCGCGCCTTGCTATTCCGAAATTACAACGCGTGCGAAAACTCCCACCTCCTGTGAAATCCCGACATGCGAAATGCCCGTGGTACCCCTGAACCGAAAGAACCGCCTCAAATCTGTGGGGGGTACTTTCGTAACTTACCCCACATTTCGGACAAGTGTCTCTAAGCCATGATTCCCCACTGCCATCCCATCCGCCCACCCATTCGTACACCGAGGCCGCGGAAACCCGCCACGACACCCCACACTCTGCTCCATCCGCCACCCAGCCAGAGCCTCTTCCCCGACAATGTCATCCACAGCAACACCTCGACGTCCCTCATCCACCTTACCGGATGAGGATCCGTCGTCGATCTCATCGTCCCGCCGGTTCAGCCACCCCGTCCTCCACCTCCAAGGAGCTGCCCCGACTTTCCCCTTGTCTTTCGCGCCACCTCCATTCCCACACCGCCGTCTTCACCTGCACCGCCGGAAGAGCATCATCATCACCGTTTCCTCGGATGAAGCTGCGGCCTAATCGGTGCCACCAAAGAGGTTGTACACTAATCGCGGCATTTTCTTCTTGATACGATCTCACGGTGCTGTCGGCGCTCGGTCCTGAGCCGACACGGTGCGGCTCCATCCATGGCGGCATCGCCGGCCACTTCCTCCATGACGTCGCTCCCTCGGCAGCGACGTCCACATCAGTAGGAGCTGCTGCTGCTTTAGCTCTCGCTCGCGCTGCTTCTCTGCTCTTACTCTCGGTCCCCTGCCTGGTCTGCTCTTGCTATTGCTCTTGCTCGCGTTGCTGCTCTCGCTCTTGCTCTTGCTTGCGATGCTGCTCCAATTTGGCTACACTTCAGTCGACTGAATTGACTTTTGGGTTAGTCGATTTTCAAGGGGTGGGCTCGCTGGGGTGAAGGAAGAACCAACCGCAGCGGGGAGGGGGCTCACCGGAGAGGTACCCCACTATCTATCTTAGGGTTCAGGATGGGGGCGGTGGTCACCGGCGGTAGCGGGGCGTTTGTGGGGCGGTGGCGTGGGGATCGCCGGAGAAAAAGCCCGGCTTGGGGGCCCTAGAAGGATGGCCGGGGCGGCGGTGGACCGGCGGTGGGGAGTGTTTTCGGGGCGGGCGGGGTGGCGCACCACCGGCTGCGGGCGGCGGGGGGCTGCTGTTTGGCCGGTGGTGGCTGGCGGCTCAAGGGGGGTGGAGGTTGAAGATGAACCGCAGGCCCTTGATTTCGTATCCAACAGTTGCAAAATCGACTGACCAGAGATGAAAAAGTCAGTCGACCGACGTGTAGCCTCGGCTTGCTAGTGCGTTCAGTTTCGACAGCAAAATTCAGTTTCGACAGCAAAATTCAGTTTCGACAGTTAGGTTCAGTTTCGATAGTTAAGTTCAGTTTCGACAGTTAAGTTCAGTTTTGACAGTTAAGTTGAGAGATGAGCGGCTGATGTATTTTACATCTAGTACTTTGTGGTTATGTATTCTACGTCATGTATTGGAGATGCTATTAGAATTCCACTCAGGTTAACGTTGTTCGTTGTCTCTCTTGTTCTGCTTCAGCCTCGGCGTCGTACAACTCACTAGAGCTGCTCCAACAACGAAACCCTCCATCACAGTGGAGCAGTACCTCGGGCTCCATCTCCAGACACCTAAGATCTTCTTCCCCTCCTCTGACAGCAAAGTCAGTCAGAGCATCCTCACCGGCCAACCCAATCACGCTGAGATCGACATGGCTTCGCCAAAGAGGTTGTACACTTGTTGCATCTCCTTTTTACTCTACATGTTATACATATTGTCCACTGAGCACTCGTAGTAACGGGAAATACGATTATTTTATCCTACTAGTGAGGTACCATACAACTTAGCTATCCGTGATGGACTCTCTTGAACGCCATCATTATTTATCTCTGCGCGTGTGAGCTGTGCATTTGTCGATGGGCCTGGGAGTTGAGCTAGTATGGCAGTGGCCTGGGTCCAAAGTAATAGAAGTAGCACAAAACATTTTTTTAGTGTAGGATTTTCCTTGCTCAAGCCTGCCTACTAGAATCGCCAGTGCTTGAAAGGAAAAGTGAATGAAAAATATAGGAATTGAAAAGTTTCCTATGGTACTACTTTTCATGAATTTGGTGCAAAGGAATGGAGCAAAGGAAGACTATAGGATTTGTTCCTTTAGTGTCTCCTTGAAAGAAAAACCGTAGGAATTCTAATTCCCACTTCTCCTCCTTTTCATATTCCTATTCATCAAGCACAAGACTAAGAGATAGTAGCATAATAGCATTATAACCGTACGTTTTCTTGTGGTTTGACTTAATCTCACCATGCTTTTTTGCATCCTGTGATCTTCCAATTGTTGTGAATCAAACACCTAGATTGGCAGAAATCCTGTGTTTTTAAATTCTCTGTTTTGCACGTGCATTCCTATCCTATTCCTGTCTATTTCCTATCCCTACATTGTTAGAATCCTCAAATTCAAACAAGCCCTTACTCAATTACTTCTGTTACAGATATGTGTCAAATAAAACCTTGTGTGGTTTGTCCTGCTCCTGCGGCGCTGTGTTCCACCCCGGCTCAGCTGCTCCAATGACGGAAGGGTTTACCACAGCAGGGAGCCACTCTCCAGACTGTCTTTCGCTGCCTTAGATCTTCTTCCATGCCGCCGGCAGCCACGACAACTGCATTACCATCATCAATTGAGCAGATGACCTTGAGGGCTACACGGGTCCGCAAGAGAGGTCGCACTCTTCCATGTCTGCTTACGTTATGCGTCGCTTAATATGATGACATGCTATATTATCGTCGTGTTCACCTATTAGACTACGAGTTAGGTCCAAACTAATGCTGAAACTTGAGTTTTTAAATGGTTGTGGGGTACATATTGGGGCAGCAATCAGTACTATCTGTCTACTATTTGGTTAATCTCCGGTGTCTACTATGAGTTTCATGTTGGGTGCAAACAAACATTAAAGGAGCCATTATCTGTATTTTTTAACTAAAGCTATTATCTGCCAGCTATCATTGGTTTTGGGTCTATCCACAGTTTGCTACCATCACTCTAGATTTGTGCATGCACTCCTTACATAATCTCACTATGTTTTATTCCTATGCATGCCAGTTATTGTACACAATGGAACTGATCATGTAGAGAAAAAGAGACAAGCCTTGCATGGCAATAAAATTTCATGCAGACGTTGTTCCATGGTGGGTGCAAAGGAAGCCCCCCTCCACCCATTTTGGATCGTAATCAAGAGGAAGATAACTGTTCTGAGGGGGATTCAGAAGGATAAGACCACTCCTATTTACCCCATGAGGTCTTCGCTCTAACTTGGCATGCTGATGTTGGTAATATCATGCATATGGTGCCTTGAATTGCCTACTGTATACATTAAAGATGTCATCTGCTTAGTTTAGACATGCTTTGTGTCAATGCCATCTATTTAGTTTCTTTATCATATATGTGAATCATGCAATGCCATCTTGTCTAGACAGGCATCATATATGTGAATTTTGCAATGCCACCCTGGTTAGCCAGTCATCTTATATGTGAATTATATCATGCCATCATTTTTTTATTATGTGTTAAATTTGTCAACAATTTTAGTACATTCAATTACTCTTCCTGTGCATCAGCCATTTGGCACGGTCATGGAAAAATCTAGAGTGGAAACAAGATCCTCAAAGAAGACAATGCTATCTGACGAAGCGCATGTCTTGCTGGTTATCGATAGCTCCTTAGAGGAGGATTCAGAGACAGATGACCAGTCATATTTCCCCCCTGAGGTACATGCCCTAACTTGGCAGGGTTATGTTACTCATATCATGCGTATGGTATCTTGCATTGCTATGTCATTTGCTTAGTTTAGACATGCTTTGTGTGAATGCCACCTATTTAGTGTCTAATTACCATATATGTGAATTATGCAATGCCATCTTGTTGCAAGACATTATATATGTGAATTATGCAATGTTATCTTGTTGCAAGGCATTGTGTATGTGAATTATGCAATGCCATGATGTTTAGGCAAGCGTCATATATGTGAATTATATCATGCCATCCTTTTTTGTATTTCTCATTGCTTTTGTCGACAATGTTTGTATATTCAACTGCTCTTCCTGTGCATTAGCCATTTGAATTGGTGATGGAGAAATCTGGAGTGAAAACAAGGTCTTTGGAGCAGACAATGTACCTGCTGAAGCAGATATCTTGCTGGTTACAGATAGCTCTTCAGAGGAGGATTCAGAGGCAGATGACCAGTCCTATTATCCCCCTGAGGTGTATGCTCAAACTTGGTAGGGTTATATTACTCATATAATTCATATGTTGTATTGCAATGCTTAGTTTTTACATCATATACACAATATTGAATGTCATCTCCTTAGTTGACACATCATATATGCAATTTCCCTCTGCTCACTTCCTTAGTATATAAATCATATGTTTGAATTATGTCATGCCATGATGTTTACATAGACAGCATGTATCTGAATTATGGCATGCCAACCCATTTTCTAAAGACATAATATAGTTATATCATCTCATCATGTTTACATAGTCATCATATTTTAAATTATGTCATTCTATCCGTGAATTATATCATGCCATCATGTTTCCATTGATGGCATGTTTGTGATTTATGGCATGCCAACCACTTTAATAGACACATCGTATAGTTATATCATGTCATCCTGTTTACATAGTCATCATATTTTGAAGTATGTCATTCTATCCTATTTAGTTACCATCATACATGTGAAATTGTGTCATGCTATCATGTTTAATTAGCCATCATATATGTGAAATTATGTCCTGCTATTCTGTTTGCTTAGACAACATAAATGTGAATTATTTCATTCCCTGTTTTCTTCCCTACTATCCATTGCACCTGTCTATCTTACAATGTTTGTACATTCAATTAATTTTCTTGTTTATCGGCCATTTCAATTGGAGGGAGTGATGACAGTATCTACGGGAGTAAAAACACGGTCTTCAGAAAAGATCGTGCTACCTATCGATGCAGATAGAACCACGGTTGTACTTGCCCAAGAACCAGCCCCACCACACAGAACACACACTCATGCAGATTGTACCCCTACCCAGTTGGACAAAGAACTAGCTACAACCCTTTTAACCCCAACCCCAGCAGATAGACACCCAGTTCCTGTTGACACAGCACCGTCTCCACCACAGAGCACCCAAACACGAGCAGTTAGTAAGTCAACTGAAGTGCCCAAATCACGAGGACCACCACTCCGAACCCGAAGTCAATGCTTAAAGCAGAAGAAGAATTGTTCTCAGGTCAGGTTCCGTAGCTATGGTTCATACTACTTTGCTCTTGCATCACTGTATTTACTGATACCAAGCAATTTCAAATTTCAAGGATGCAACTGAAACTCCAATGGTGCAACAGGTATGTTTTAAACCTGTTTCTTCAACGTGTTTGGTTGTTTGCTGTTGTAACTTGCTCTATGTTGATTTTAGTTTCAATTGAATAAACAGTTATGTTCTCATGCCATGCACATTACAAGTGTTGTTATTGTTGTGTAGTTTCCCACACTTATATTCTATCTATGCTGCTTTGTCTTAGATATGATTTGAACTGTATCTATCTTGATTTGGCAGCATAAACTAGAATGATATAGACCATACAGTGACCATACTACATAGATATATGTTTGTTTAATGTTGTTGTCCTGTCCACCTTACTACTGAACTGGTTTACCAAAATGAGTTTCATATACTACATTGTAAACCTGAGATGTGTTTGTTTGTTTCTCATTTAGAACGCGGATAAAATATTGGAGAAGAGTACCCTGTTATGCAATGGTAAAGGAAGTAATGCATATAAGGTTCAAGATAGTGAGACATCCTTGTTGGTCTCCAAGAAAGATGATAAAAACTATATTGAGGACACTAAGACAACCCCAAAGTTCTGTCTTCATGTAGTGTTTGAGTTACTGGCTACCACTGCTGGCACCAGCTCTTCGAACTCGTTGCCTGAATCAGTTCGGCTTCTTGAGTCTCAACTTCAAGTTGAAAGACATCGATCAGATGTTATGCGTCAGGAAGCCGAAGGACTGAGGAAGTCCCTGCAGAATTCAGATTCATACTTTCTGGTGCAACAACAAGCGCTGGAGGACTTAAGCGCCAAACAAGAGAAAGTTAATAAGCTTGCTAAGCATCTTGCCAGCATTATGGGTACCCAGGATATTGTTTCTTGAGCTCTTCTGAAGTGGTTTCAGTTCTGGACTTGTTTTGCTGCGGCGTTTATATGCTGATGTCTTCCCTATGTTTGCACTGGTGGCGAACTTTGATGCCCAGTGTTTGTAATATGTGTAATAGCCATGATAGCCTAGTGTAAGTTGCTTGCTTATTTATTTCCTTGTTGTCTTGTTTATTTGTTTGCTTGTAGTCAGTGCAGTTCTTTTTCTGCAGTTTGCTAGTGGCTGCAATAACCTATTTTTTAAAACTAGGCCACAATAACCATGGGCTAATATTTGCTGTAGTGACACTGGACCTACGGGCCGTAGAAACAGTGGGCCTTCTACGGGTCGTATAAACAGTGGGCCTTCTACGGGCCGTAGTAACAATGGGCCTTCTACGGGCCGTAGAAACAATGGGCCTTCTACGGGCCGTATCATCAATGGGCCTTATACGGGCAGTATGATCGATCGGCCAAACATGGGCCAATAATAGGCCACATTATGGCCGTAAACGGGCTAGAGTTGGAATCGTCCGTTCATGGGCCGACCATAACGGGCTTCATTAATAGGCTGTATTTCATGACGCTATGAAAACAGCCCAACGTGTTAACGGACCACAAATGGGCCGACTGTAACCACGGGCTGAATTTGGCCCATAAGCAGAAAATGACAGTAACGGACCGTAAGTAAACGAGTGCTGGAAATGAGCCCAAGAATAAATGGGCTCTGAGAAGGTCGAAAGATAACATGGGTTGGAAACGGCCCAATGGAATAACGGGCCCTTAATGGGTATAAAGTGATACACTGTTCATTACGGGCCAGTTTCACCACGGGCCGTTAATGGGTGTAAAGTAATACACTGTTCATTACGGGCCAGTTTCACCACGGGCCGTTAATAGGTCAAGAGTTACATAAGGCCTCATATGGGCCGAAAGACGTCATGGGCCATACATGGGCCAGAAGTGAAAACGGGCTGGAATTATATTGGGTGGCCCAGATGACGCTACTAGGCCTAATTCGGATAGGGCGTAACGGGCCTTGGGTTAGCAGGCTGTAAATGGGCTATATGCGAACATGCCGTTAATAGGCTTTACATGGGCCGGCCCGCCACCTTTTGACCAAGTTAAACGGGCTGGCCTTTTCACAGGAATGGGCCTCTCTTGGGTCGTGCCACGTGTCGACGTATCATAGGCGCCTTCTGTCCAATGAGTGGATGACATCTGTCCCAACGGTTTGCCGACACGTGTTTTCTCCAGCCAATGATGATTTTACATGTGGAAAATCCCCATTGGTCGGGGCTGTTAACGGGTTATCGGGTCGAAAACCTGACCCGATAGCTTAATGGCGTTCCGTTATGATGGATGCCACGTGTCGGTCACCCTTGACGAAAGCACTTCTGTGATGCGCGATTTATCATCGTGGAACTGGACACTTCCGTGATGATAATTTTGGTAATGTCATGGAACACTTCTACGATAGCACAGGTATGACTATCTTGATTCTATCATAAATTTGTCATGGATGTACATGCATGACAAAAAAACGCGACCTACTGTGACAAACACGTATCATCACGGAAGTGTATTTTTTTTGTAGTGCATGTAATCGAGTTAGTTTTGTTAGGGCTTGATCCCTAGTATCCACTATGTTTTGAGATTGATGTTTCTATGACTTTGCTATGATTAATGCTTTTCACTAGGGCCCGAGTGCCATGATTTCAGATCTGAACCATTTATGTTTTCACCATTATATCTATGTTCTAGATTCGATCTTGCTAGTCATATGCACCTGCTACGTGTTATGATCCGTAAACCCCAGGGTGACAGTAATTGGGCGACTTTCCGGTGATGACTGTAGTTTGAGGAGTTCATGTATTCACTATGTGTTAATGCTTTGTTTCGGTTCTCTATTAAAGGAGGCCTTAATATCCCTTAGTTTCCTTATGGACCCCGCTGCCACGGGAAGGTAGGACAAAAGATGTCATTCAAGTTATTTTCCATAATCCCATATGACTATCCACGGAATTCATGCCTACATTATATTTATGAACTGGAGCTAGTTTTGTGTCGCCCTAGGTTATGACTGTTATATGATGAATATCATCCAACGAATCCACTGATCCAATGCCTAAGATTTTTCCACATATTGCTATTGCTACTGTTACAACTGCTAGGAGAACTATCATATTACTCTGCTACTAATCACTTTGCTGCAAATATTAGATCTCCAGATGTGATTGAATTGACAACTCAATAGCTAATACTTCCAAATATTCTTTGGCCCCCTTGTGTTTAATCAATAAATTTGGGTTGAATACTCTACCCTTGAAAACGGTTATGATCCCCTATACTTGTGGGTTATCAAGACCTTTTTCTGGCACCGTTGCCGGGGAGCATAGCTATATTTGTTGAGTCACTTGGGATTATCATCTATTTATCACTATGAAGAATCTGAAGGATACCAAAACTAAGATCGTTTCCTCTAAGAGGAGGGGAGGTAAGGATTTGCTAGCACACTTTGCACTTGATTCACCTTTTGTTTTGAGTAGACTTGCAACACCACCACATGCTATTAATCCTGATATGTTGCAAGTTGTTGATGATGCTACTTCTGCTATGAATGATACTCATGATGATGCTAGTACCTTGCTTGATGATAATGTGCCACTAGGTGAATTTCTTGATGAACAAATTGCTAGAGCTAAAGATATTGAGAATGTTGAAACTGGTGAAATTATTGAAACTAGTGAAATCTTTGAAACTAAAAACTATGAAACACCTATTAGACCTAGCTCTCCTAGATATGATTGCCTAAGATACCTGAGGGTTATATTACATACGAAGAGATAGCTAGAGACTTTCTTGCTTGCAATATAGAGATGATCTTAAGAAATTATTACTCAAACTGAAAGAAAAATCTTTGAATGCTAGAATGAAATGTGATCCTAAGTTTGCTAGTTCACCTATCTTTGTTACCGATAAGGATTATGAATTCTCTGTCGACCCAGAGTTAATTACTTTTGTTGAATCTAATCCTTTCCATGGCTATGAAACTAAAACTGTAGTGGCACATCTTACTAAAGTAAATGATATAGCCACCCTATTTGCTCATGATGAGAAAATTCGCTACTAATATATTCTTAAGTTATTTCCTTTCTCATTAAAGGGTGATGCCAAGATATTGTACAATACTTGTTTGCGTAGTCCCCAGGATATGATTTACTACTTCTCTGAAAAATATTTTCCTGCTCATAAGAAACAAGTTGCCTTACAGGAAATATTGAACTTTGTGCAAATTGAAGAAGAGAGTCTCCAACAAGCTTGGGAGAGGCTTCTCCAATTGCTTAATGCTTTACCTGATCATCCTCTTAAGAAAAATGAAATACTTGATATCTTCTATAATGGACTAACCAATGCTTCTAGGGACTTCCTAGGTAGTTGTGTTGGTTGTGTTTTCAAGGAATGAACTATTGAACAAGATAAGGAATTATTGAATAATATATTGAAACATTAGGATGATTGGACTCTTCCTGAACCACCGCCTAAACCCACTCCAAAGAAGAGGGGTATCTTATTTCTTAGTCCTAAAGATATGCAAGAAGCAAAGAAATGTATGAAGGAAAAGGGTATTAAAGCTGAAGTTGTTAAGAATTTACCACCTATTGAGAAATACATGGTCTTCACACACCACCACCACAGGTGGTAGAGGTAATTCTTTATTAAAGTTTGATGAGGGTGACATCCCCTACAACAAACATCCTAGTCGATGCCTTTATGATGATAACTACATCATGAAACAAGATCACTTCAATGCAAATGTTATGAAAAAATTGAAATATAATTCTAATATGATTGCTCGCTTGAGTGACTTGTTATTTAGAATCACTAATTATGTAAGAGGTGTAGGAAAACATGCTTCTATGGTTCAAACGCGGGTAGAATAAGTTGCTAAATCTCAAAGAGAATTGCTTAATGAAATGAACAACAATATGAATGATTTTGCTGTTAGAGTAGCAACTAGAGAAGGCAAAATGACTCAGGAACCACTTTATCCCAAGGGACACCCTAAAAGAATTGAACAAGACTCTCAAAGAATTAACACGGATGCATGTAGTCGTTCTAAAAAGAAAAGAAAAACCTTCTGAAGATAACAATAATGTCTCTATTTCTGATGCTGAAACTCAATCCGGTAATGAACATTCACCTAGTTATAATGAAAATGATAATGATGATGTTCATGAAGACACTCAACCAGACAATGATAAATAACCAGATAATGATGTTGAAACAGAACCTGTTGTTGATCTTGATAACCCACAACAAAAAATAAATGATATGATAAAAAAGACTTTCTGTCTAGAAAACATGGTAAAGGAAGAGAACCATGGGTTCAGAAACCCATTCCCTTTCCACCTAAACCATCTAAGAAAAAGGATGACAAAGAATTTGAATGCTTTGATGAAATGCTTAGGCCAGTCTTTTTGTGTACCCGCTTGACCATATTTTAAAGATGGCTCCTTATGAAAAATGTATGAAAGAAATTGTCACTAATAAAAGAAAAATATCTGAAGCTGAAATCTCCACCATGCTTGATAATTACTCTTCTAAGGATGGAGTACCTAAAAACTTGGAGATTCGGGAATACCAACTATACCTTGCTCCATCAAAAGAAATTATGTCAAAACTGCTTTGTGTGACTTAGGAGCTGGTGTTAGTGTTATGCCTTTCTCTTTATATAAAAGACTTGATTTGAATAAACTCACACCTACAGAAATATCTTTGCAAATGGCTGATAAATCAACTGCCATACCTATTGGTATTTGTGAGGATGTGCCAGTTGTTGTTGCAAATATTACTATCTTCACAGACTTTGTTATACTTGACATGTCTAAGGACGACAACATGTCGATTATCCTAGACCCTTTTTGAATACTGCGGGGGCTATTATTGATTGCAATAAAAGCAAAGTCACTTTTCATATCAATGGTAATGAGCATAAGGTGCACTTTCCGAAGAAACATTTCCAAGTGAATGGTATTAATGTTATTGAAAACTCTCCGACACTCACTATTGGAAGTTTTCAACTACCTCTGCCTATTGCCAAAAAGAAATATGACATACTTATTGTTGGGGATATGCATATCCCCGTTGAGGTAACTTAGTTCTTCGGTTTCATGCTAATCAAAAGTGGTTGTTAATAAGACTTGATCAACCTTGTTAATGAATCATTTTTGAGAGGTATGAAGTCGATGAATTTAGTGAGCACAACTTTCAATCCTTACCTTTTGTTTTCTGTTCTTCTTAGTTAAATAAAATAAAATGCCATGTTTATCCTAGTTTCCATATTTTTCGTGCAATAAAAAAATGACCCAAAAATAAAAGTTCTCAGAATGCCCTCAAATTTAACAGGATTTGTTTCTGAATACTTCCGAATTTTTGGTACAAATAACATCAGAGGGAGGTACCCTGGTGTCCACAAGACACCAGGGCGCACCCTGGTGGGTTGTTGTCCCCACGTGGGTCCCCTCACTTATCTCTTTAGCCCTTGTCATCTCCTACCTGCATAAAAATGACCTTAGCTCTCTCTCTCTCTCTCTCTCTCTCTCTCTCTCTCTCTCTCTCTCTCTCTCTCTCTCTCTTGTGTTCTTACTCTCAAACCCGCAGATTTCTATCTCTTTGCGCGAATCTCCGTTTTTGAAACAGTTTTGGGGGATTGCTACTTGGTATGTGACTCCTCCGGTGCTCCAATTAGTTTTTGCTTTAGCGGTTTATATTTTGAATAATTAGCTACTCTTGGTGCTGCTATAAATGGGCTTGCATGTTGAATTCTTAGAGTTCTAAGTAGTTTGAATGCTTGATATGGGCACTAGACATCCATATGAATAGTTGCTATCAATCTTGTGATGTTTTGTTGACAAAAATTTTGTGGAATAAAAATTTCAGAATTTTATTTATAGAATAAGATGAGTATCTTTGAGATGTTTTCCTCCAAAAAGAATGCCAAAGGAGTCATTTGGGAATCATCGGACAATGACCTCAACACTTTGACAATGGCGGAGGTGCGGCCGTGTGAATGGCCACATAATGCCTTCATGGATGAGGCCGGGTTCATCCGGAGTTTGCCGAACTCGTTGCAAATGTTGGGCCGACTGACTTCCTTGTAGATGAGTGTGACCAACACCACCTCCTCATGAATTCCTTTGTGCAAAATTTTCACGTCTTAAGTAGGAACAATCCTCCTATAGGTGGAGTTTAATTTATATATTGAAACCCATTAGATACCTCTTACCGACTTTTGTGACATATGTTTGATCCCTTTGAAGGAAATATGCCCTGGAGGCAATAATAAAGTTATTATTTATTTCCTCATATCATGATAAATGTTTATCCTTCATGCTAGAATTGTATTATCCGGAAACATGATACATGTGTGAATACATAGACAAACATAATGTCACTAGTATGCCTCTACTTGACTAGCTCATTAATCAAAGATGGTTATATTTCCTAACCATAGACATGTGTTGTCATTTGATTAACGAGATCACATCATTAGGAGAATGATGTGATTGACTTGACCCATTCTGTTAGCCTAGCACTTGATCGTTTAATATGTTGCTATTGTTTTCTTCATGACTTATACAAAGTTCCTACAACTATGAGATTGTGCAACTCCCGTTTACCGGAGGAACACTTTGTGTGCTACCAAACGTCACAACGTAACTGGGTGATTATAAAGGTGCTCTACAGGTGTCTCCAAAGGTACATGTTGAGTTGGCATAATTCGAGATTAGGTTTTGTCACTCCGATTGTCAGAGAGGTATCTCTGGGCCCTTCGGTAATACACATCACTTAAGCCTTGCAAGCATTGTAACTAATAAGTTAGTTATGAAATGATGTATTACGGAACGAGTAAAGAGACTTGTCGGTAACGAGATTGAACTAGGTATTGGATACCGACGATCGAATCTCGGGCAAGTAACATACCGATGACAAAGGGAACAACGTATGTTGTTATGCGGTTTGACCGATAAAGATCTTCGTAGAATATGTAGGAGCCAATATGAACATCCAGGTTCCACTATTGGTTATTGATCGAGAATAGTTCTAGGTCATGTCTACATAGTTCTCGAACCCATAGGGTCCGCACGCTTAACGTTACGATGACAGTTTTATTATGAGTTTATAAGTTTTGATGTACCAAAGTTTGTTCGGAGTCCCGGATGTGATCACGGACATGACGAGGAGTCTCGAAATGGTCAAGACATAAAGATTGATATATTGGACGGCTATATTCGGACACCGTAAGTGTTCCGGGCGTTTTCGGAGAAAACCGGCGTGCCGAAGGGTTACCGGAACCCCCCCGGGAGAGTAATGGGCCTTATGGGCTTTAGTGGAGAGAGAGAGAGGGGTGGCCAGCATGGGCCGCGCGCCCCCTGCCCCTCTGGTCCAAATTGGACTAGGAGGTGGGGCGGCGCCCCACTCTTTCCTTCTCCCTCTCCCCCTTCCTTTCCCCCTCCCAGTAGGAGTAGGAAAGAGGGAGTCCTACTCCTACTAGGAGGAGGACTCCTCCCCCTTGGCGCGCCCTCTAGGGCCGGCCGGCCTCGCCCCTTGCTCCTTTATATACGGGGGCAGGGGGCACCCTAGTACACACAAGTTGATCTACGGATCTTTCCTTAGCCGTGTGCGGTGCCCCCCTCCACCATATTTCACCTCGTTCATATCGTCACGGAGTTTAGCCGAAGCCCTGCACCGGTAGAACATCATCATCGTCACCACGCCATCATGCTGACGGAACTCATCCCCGACGCTTTGCTGGATCGGAGCCCGGGGAACGTCATCGAGCTGAACGTGTGCTGAACACGGAGGTGCCGTACGTTCGGTGCTTGGATCGGTCGGATCGTGAAGACGTACGACTACATCAACCGCGTTGTCATAACATTTCCGCTTAACGGTCTACGAGGGTACGTAGACAACACTCTCCCCTCTTGTTGCTATGTCATCACCATGATCTTGCGTGTGCGTAGGAATTTTTTTGAAATTACTACGTTCCCCAACAGTGGCATCCGAGCCAGGTTTTATGCGTAGATGTCATATGCACGAGTAGAACACAAGTGAGTTGTGGGCGATACAAGTCATACTGCTTACCAGCATGTCATACTTTGGTTCCGTGGTATTGTGAGATGAAGCGGCCCGGACCGACATTACGCGTACGCTTACGCGAGACTGGTTTCACCGTTACGAGCACTCGTGCTTAAAGGTGGCTGGCGGGTGTCTGTCTCTCTCACTTTAGCTGAATCGAGTGTGGCTACGCCCGGTCCTTGCGAAGGTTGAAACAGCACTAACTTGACGAACTATCGTTGTGGTTTTGATGCGTAGGTAAGTATGGTTCTTGCTAAGCCCGTAGCAGCCACGTAAAACTTGCAACAACAAAGTAGAGGACGTCTAACTTGTTTTTGCAGGGCATGTTGTGATGTGATATGGTCAAGACGTGATGCTATATTTTATTGTATGAGATGATCATGTTTTGTAACCGAAGTTATCGGCAACCGGCAGGAGCCATATGGTTGTCGCTTTATTGTATGAAATGGAAACGCCCTGTAATTTCTTTACTTTATCACTAAGCGGTAGCGATAGTCGTAGAAGCAATAGATGGCATAAACGACAACGATGCTACGATGGAGATCAAGGTGTCGCGCCGGTGACGATGGTGATCACGATGGTGCTTCGGAGATGGAGATCACAAGCACAAGATGATGATGGCCATATCATATCACTTATATTGATTGCATGTGATGTTTATCCTTTATGCATCTTATCTTGCTTTGATTGACGGTAGCATTTTAAGATGATCTCTCACTAAAAATTATCAAGTAGTGTTCTCCCTGAGTATGCATCGTTGCCAAAGTTCGTTGTGCCTACACACCACGTGATGATCAGGTGTGATAAGCTCTACGTCCATCTACAACGGGTGCAAGCCAGTTTTGCACACGCAGAATACTCAGGTTATACTTGACGAGCCTAGCATATGCAGATATGGCCTCGGAACACGGAGACCGAAAGGTCGAGCGTGAATCATATAGTAGATATGATCAGCATAGTGATGTTCACCATTTAAAACTACTCCATCTCACGTGATGATCGGTTATGGTTTAGTTGATTTGGATCACGTGATCACTTAGATGACTAGAGAGATGTCTGTCTAAGTGGGAGTTCTTTTGTAATATGATTAATTGAACTAAAAATTTATCATGAACTTAGTACCTGATAGTATTTTGCTTGTCTATGTTTGTTGTAGATAGATGGCTCGTGCTGTTGTTCCGTTGAATTTTAATGCATTCCTTGAGAAAGCAAAGTTGAAAGATGATGGTAGCAATTACACGGACTGGGTCCGTAACTTGAGGATTATCCTCATTGCTGCACAGAAGAATTACATCCTGGAAGGACCGCTGGGTGACAGGCCTGCTGCAGGAGCAATGCCAGATGTTGTGAACGTCTAGCAGAGCAAAGCTGATGACTACTCTATAGTTCAGTGTGCCATGCTTTACGGCTTAGAACCGGGTCTTCAACGATGTTTTGAACGTCATGGAGCATATGAGATTTTCCAGGAGTTGAAGTTAATATTTCAAGCAAATGCCCGGATTGAGAGATATGAAGTCTCCAATAAGTTCTACAGCTGCAAGATGGAGGAGAATAGTTCTGTCAGTGAGCATATACTCAAAATGTCTGGGTATAATAATCACTTGATTCAACTGGGAGTTAATCTTCCGGATGATAGCGTCATTGACAGAATTCTCTAATCACTGCCACCAAGCTACAAGAGCTTCGTGATGAACTATAATATGCAAGGGATGAACAAGACAATTCTCGAGCTCTTCGCAATGCTAAAGGCTGCGGAGGTAGAAATCAAGAAGGAGCATCAAGTGTTGATGGTCAACAAGACCACTAGTTTCAAGAAAAAGGGCAAAGGGAAGAAGAAGGGGAACTTCAAGAAGAACATCAAGCAAGTTGCTGCTCAAGAGAAGAAACCCAAGTCTGGACCTAAGCCTAAAACTGAGTGCTTCTACTGCAAGCAGACTGGACACTGGAAGCAGAACTGCCCCAAGTATTTGGCGGATAAGAAGGATGGCAAGGTGAACAAAGGTATATGTGATATACATGTTATTGATGTGTACCTTACTAGAGCTCGCAGTAGCACCTGGGTATTTGATATTGGTTATGTTGCTAACATTTGCAACTCAAAACAGGGACTACGGAATAAGCAAGCACTGGCCAAGGACGAGGTGACGATGCGCGTGGGAAACGGTTCCAAAGTCGATGTGATCGCGGTCGGCACGCTACCTCTACATCTACCTTCGGGATTAGTTTTAGACCTGAATAATTGTTATTTGGTGCCAGCGTTGAGCATGAACATTATATCTGGATCTTGTTTGATGCGAGACGGTTATTCATTTAAATCAGAGAATAATGGTTGTTCTATTTATATGAGTAATATCTTTTATGGTCATGCACCCTTGAAGAGTGGTCTATTTTTATTGAATCTCAATAGTAGTGATACACATATTCATAATGTCGAAACCAAAAGATGCAGAGTTGATAATGATAGTGCAACTTATTTGTGGCACTGCCGTTTAGGTCATATCGGTGTAAAGCGCATGAAGAAACTCCATACTGATGGACCTTTGGAATCACTTGATTATGAATCACTTGGTACTTGTGAACCGTGCCTCATGGGCAAGATGACTAAAACACCGTTCTCCGGTACTATGGAGAGAGCAAAAGATTTGTTGGAAATCATACATACAGATGTATGTGGTCCGATGAATGTTGAAGCTCGTGGCGGATATCATTATTTTCTCACCTTCACAGATGATTTGAGCAGATATGGGTATATCTACTTAATGAAACAGAAGTCTGAAACATTTGAAAAGTTCAAAGAATTTCAGAGTGAAGTGGAAAATCATCGTAACAAGAAAATAAAGTTTCTACGATCTGATCATGGAGGAGAATATTTGAGTTACGAGTTTGGTTTACATTTTAAACAATGCGGAATAGTTTCGCAACTTACGCCACCCGGAACACCACAACGAAATGGTGTGTCCGAACGTCGTAATCGTACTTTACTAGATATGGTGCGATCTATGATGTCTCTTACTGATTTATCGCTATCGTTCTGGGGTTATGCTTTAGAGACGGCCACATTCACGTTGAATAGGGCACCATCAAAATCCGTTGAGACGACGCCTTATGAACTGTGGTTTGGCAAGAAACCAAATTTGTCGTTTCTTAAAGTTTGGGGCTGCGATGCTAATGTGAAGAAACTTCAACCAGATAAGCTCGAACCTAAATCGGAGAAATGTGTCTTCATAGGATACCCAAAAGAGACTGTTAGGTACACCTTCTATCACAGATCCGAAGGCAAGACATTCGTTGCTAAAAATGGATCCTTTCTAGAGAAAGAGTTTCTCTCGAAAGAAGTGAGTGGGAGGAAAGTAGAACTTGATGAGATAACTGTATCTACTCCCTTATTGGAAAGTAGTTCATCACAGAAATCAGTTTCTGTGACACCTACACCAATTAGTGAGGAAGCTAATGATATTGATCGTGAAACTTCAGATCAAGTTTCTACTGAACCTCATAGGTCTACCAGAGTAAAATCCGCACCAGAGTGGTACGGTAATCCTATTCTGGAAGTCATGTTACTTGACCATGATGAACCTACGAACTATGAGGAAGCGATGATGAGCCCAGATTCCGCAAAATGGCTAGAAGCCATGAAATATGAGATGGGATCCATGTATGAGAACAATGTATGGACTTTGGTTGACTTTCCCGATGATCGGCAAGCCATTGAGAATAAATGGATCTTTAAGAAGAAGACTAACGCTAACGGTAATGTAACTGTCTATAAAGCTCGACTTGTTGCGAAAGGTTTTCGACAAGTTCAAGGGGTTGACTACGATGAGACCTTCTCACCCGTAGTGATGCTTAAGTATATCCGAATCATGTTAGCGATTGCCGCATTTTATGATTATGAAATATGGCAGATGGATGGTAAAACTGCATTCCTGAATGGATTTCTGGAAAAAGAGCTGTATATGATGCAACCAGAAGGTTTTGTCGATCCTAAGGAAGCTAACAAAGTGTGCAAGCTCCAGCGATCAATCTATGGTCTGGTGCAAGCCTCTCGGAGTTGGAATAAACGTTTTGATAGTGTGATCAAAGCATATGGTTTTATACAAACTTTTGGAGAAGCCTGTATTTACAAGAAAGTGAGTGGGAGATCTGTAGCATTTCTAATATTATATGTGGACGACATATTGTTGATTGGAAATGATATAGAATTTCTGGATAGCATAAAAGGATACTTAAATAAAAGTTTTTCAATGAAAGACCTCGGTGAAGCTGCTTACATATTGGGCATCATGATCTATAGAGATAGATCAAGACGCTTGATTGGACTTTCACAATGCACGTACCTTGATAAAGTGTTGAAAAAGTTCAATATAGATCAGGCAAAGAAAGGGTTCTTTCCTGTATTACAAGGTATAAAATTGAGTCAGGGTCAATGCCCGACCACTTCAGAAGATAGAGAGAAAATGAAAGGAGTTTCCTATGCTTCAGCCATAGGCTCTATCATGTATGCAATGCTGTGTACCAGACCTGATGTGTTCCTTGCTATTAGTTTGGCAGGGAGGTACCAAAGTAATCCAGGAGTGGATCACTGGACAGCGGTCAAGAACATCCTGAAATACCTGAAAAGGACTAAGGATATGTTTCTCATATATGGAGGTGACAAAGAGCTAGTCGTAAACGGTTACGTCGATGCAAGCTTTGACACTGATCCAGACGATTCTAAATCGCAAACCGGATATGTATTTTTATTAAACGGGGGAGCTGTAAGATGGTGCAGTTCTAAACAAAGCATCGTGGCGGGATCTACATATGAAGCGGAGTACATAGCTGCTTCGGAAGCAGCAAATGAAGGAGTCTGGCTGAAGGAGTTCATTTCCGACCTAGGTGTTATACCTAGTGCATCGGGACCAATGAAGATCTTCTGTGACAATACTAGTGCAATTGCCTTGGCAAAGGAATCCAGATTTCACAAGAGGACCAAGCACACCAAGAGACGCTTCAATTCCATTCGGGACCAAGTCCAAGTGGGAGACATAGAAATCTGCAAGATACATACGGATCTGAATGTAGCAGACCCATTGACTAAGCCTCTCTCACAAGAAAAACATGATCAGCACCAAGACTCCATGGGTGTTAGAATCATTACTATGTAATCTAGATTATTGACTCTAGTGCAAGTGGGAGACTGAAGGAAATATGCCCTAGAGGCAATAATAAAGTTATTATTTATTTCCTCATATCATGATAAATGTTTATCATTCATGCTAGAATTGTATTATCCGGAAACATGATACATGTGTGAATACATAGACAAACATAATGTCACTAGTATGCCTCTACTTGACTAGCTCATTAATCAAAGATGGTTATATTTCCTAACCATAGACATGTGTTGTCATTTGATTAACGAGATCACATCATTAGGAGAATGATGTGATTGACTTGACCCATTCTGTTAGCCTAGCACTTGATCGTTTAGTATGTTGCTATTGCTTTCTTCATGACTTATACAAAGTTCCTACAACTATGAGATTGTGCAACTCCCGTTTACCGGAGGAACACTTTGTGTGCTACCAAACGTCACAACGTAACTGGGTGATTATAAAGGTGCTCTACGGGTGTCTCCAAAGGTACATGTTGAGTTGGCATAATTCGAGATTAGGTTTTGTCACTCCGATTGTCGGAGAGGTATCTCTGGGCCCTCTCGGTAATACACATCACTTAAGCCTTGCAAGCATTGTAACTAATAAGTTAGTTATGAAATGATGTATTACGGAACGAGTAAAGAGACTTGCCGGTAACGAGATTGAACTAGGTATTGGATACCAACGATCAAATCTCGGGCAAGTAACATACCGATGACAAAGGGAACAACGTATGTTGTTATGCGGGTTGACCGATAAAGATCTTCGTAGAATATGTAGGAGCCAATATGAACATCCAGGTTCCACTATTGGTTATTGATCGAGAATAGTTCTAGGTCATGTCTACATAGTTCTCGAACCCGTAGGGTCCACACGCTTAACGTTACGATGACAGTTTTATTATGAGTTTATAAGTTTTGATGTACCGAAGTTTGTTCGGAGTCCCGGATGTGATCACGGACATGACGAGGAGTCTCGAAATGGTCGAGACATAAAGATTGATATATTGGACGGCTATATTCGGACACCGGAAGTGTTCCGGGCGTTTTCGGAGAAAACCGGAGTGCCGG
>NC_041381.1:205044016-205059136 GCF_002162155.2 Triticum dicoccoides | reverse complement strand
CTTTAGTGGAGAGAGAGAGAGGGGCGGCCAGCATGGGCTGCGCGCCCCTCCCGCTCTGGTCCGAATTGAACTAGGAGGGGGGGCGGAGCCCCCCTCTTTCCTTCTCCCTCTCCCCCTTCCTTTCACCCTCCTAGTAGGAGTAGGAAAGAGGGAGTCCTACTCCTACTAGGAGGAGGACTCCTCCTCCTTGGCACACCCTCTAGGGCCGGCCGGCCTCCCCCTTGCTCCTTTATATACGGGGGCAGGGGGGCACCCTAGTACACACAAGTTGATCTACGGATCGTTCCTTAGCCGTGTGCGGTGCCCCCCTCCACCATATTCCACCTCGGTCATATCGTCGCGGAGTTTAGGCGAAGCCCTGCGCCGGTAGAACATCATCATCGTCACCATGACGTCGTGCTGACGGAACTCATCCCCGACGCTTTGCTGGATCGGAGCCCGGGGAACGTCATCGAGCTGAACGTGTGCTGAACACGGAGGTGCCGTACGTTCGGTGCTTGGATCGGTCGGATCGTGAAGACGTACGACTACATCAACCGCATTGTCATAACGTTTCCGCTTAACAGTCTACGAGGGTACGTAGACAACACTCTCCCCTCTCGTTGCTATGTCATCACCATGATCTTGCGTGTGCGTAGGAAATTTTTGGAAATTACTACGTTCCCCAATACCCTTCTGATGGGGAATTAAGGGAGCTTAGATCGGCAGAGTTTGAGGACTTTCTCCTCACTTTAACAATGGGGGATGAGAGGGGTGTGTCGAGTGCCACTACCACTAGTTTGCAGTTTCCTTCTGTGCATTACTTTGTTTTATTCATCGTGAAGTGTTTAACTGCTAGGGAGAAGGTCGACGCACTCAGTTCCCCCGACCTCTCCATTTTACGCCGTGCACTACATAATGATCACACCTTTAGCCTAGGGGATATTATTGCATGTCGTCTGCACCTTAACGGAACTAAGGGCAAAATTCATGGGGGTATTTATGCCACTCGCTTAGAGAGTCATTTTAATGTTCAGATACGCCAACATGATTATCCTTTGTCCCGACTTTATCTAGATCACTAGGCGATGGAGTACCACCAGTTTATTGATGCCACTGATTCATTTCATATCATTTGTTACAACCTGTTTTTTAGTGTGGAAACCCGTGATGTTATCCCGTTGCCTGCACCTTCTTTGTTTGATTCCATTGCCAGGGTAGAATATAGGGTCATGCCAGAGGACATCATTGCCTACCGGAACGACCAAGCGGTGGCAGAGCAGGAGCCTCAGGAGTGGGATGCAGAGGTGCTGCCTCCACACAACTACTACATGGATGCGGACAGCTACTACGAATGGTGATTACCAAGCTAGGCCAAAAGCCTAAGCTTGGGGGAATACGTATTTCCACTGACATTACATTCATCTTCACACACTTCATTCCAGTTGTCAGTGTCCACACTTTTTCATTGTATTATCCATGCTAGATTTATTTTCTCTCTTTATTCTTGTGTGTTTGAAAAACCTTGAGAAAATCCAAAAATATTTCTTGTTTCTATTCGGTTTTTCTTTCTAGTCAATTCAGTTGTAGTATTAAAAGAAAACCCAAAATGGTTTCTTGATTTCTTTTGCTTGTTGGGGGCCTTTTCGTGTAAATAGTTTTTCTCATTTTTGTTTTTCCTTCTTTAATCTATTTTCTTCAAGAAAAACTAAAAACTCCAAAAATATTTTAGTGTGTTTCTCTGAATTTCTTTTCTTTTTATTGAGTCGTACCAAGGATAAGACCACGATGAAAATGTTGAGTGGCTCTCATATGCATTATTGTTGATCTAACAAAGAGCCCATATTATTTTGTCTTCTCCTCTAAATAAAATGTTGCAGATTCCAGCTTAGTCCACGACACTCTTGCACTATTATTATTTTCATATCATTGGGTCGCGTAAGTGAAAGGCAATAGTGACGATATTTGATGAAGTGACAATGGCAGAGAGAAGCGGGTATGAACTCAACTTGTTCTTGTTTTTATAAGTATCTTTAACCTAGTATACATGATTCAGCACATTATGATCAAACATGTTTGCAATGACAATTAGAGATTATAGTTTCTCATGCCATGCTTAAGTAGCTACGAGTGGATAATGATTTATCTTAGGTGTGAGCATGCATTAAAATGATTGTGATGTAGTATGATGATATGGTATCCTCCTCTGAATGTTTCAAGTGGCTTGACTTGGCACAAGTTCATGCATGTAGTTGAATCAAAACCAACATAGCCTCTACGATATTTATGTTCATGGTTTTCATATCCTACTCATGCTAGTATTCAATGTTGATTTTGCATAATGCATGTTCATGACCGTTTTTGCTCTATAGCTGGCTGCTTCTCAACCTATTTGCTAGCCTATGCATGTACTAAGCGGGAATACTGCTTGTGCATCAAAATCCTTAAACCCAAGTTATTCCTGATGAGTCCACCATATCTACCTATATGTGGTATTACCCTGCCATTCCAGGTAAATTTGCATGTGCCACCTCTAAATTTCAAATGAACATCTGTTTTGTGTGCCTGGACCGCTCATGGAGTGACAGCGGGCGGTCAGTATCTTCCATGCTAAGCGGGTTATTTTCATGATGAGTGTTTATTCACTCGTCGTTGCATGAGAGGGGCGGTAATAGGGATGCCTAGTCTCGAAATCAAAAACTGTAAATAATTGAACAAAACTCCCCTGGGACTGTTGTTGGTATGGATGGTACCCATGGGTTTGGCTAGCCTGGAGTGTGTTTGTTGGTGGAGGGGGAGTAAACCTTTACTTTCATCACTTGGGAACTGCCGCTAATGTGTTTAGCATGGAAGATATTGATAACTCTTGGCCGTAACGTTGACAGGAAGGGTGCACCTCAAAAGTGATATTTCTCTCCGATTTAAGCTTTGAGCTCTGGCACCTCTGCAAATCACTGCTTCCCTCTGCGAAGGGACTATCTATTTAATTTTATGTTGAGTCCTCACCTTCTCAAACAAGTGCCAGACCTGAGAGCACTATTGTCATCATCATGCATTGTGTATAGTTAATGTTGAATGCATCATGACTGGATCTTTTCTACCATGAATTACAATGTTTAGTCGCTACTTGAACTTTAGAGGTGCTCTGCCTTTTATGTTTTGCGGTCTCAGAAAGGGATAGAGAGAAGCCACTGTTGTCATATTATATCATGATTGTTTTGACAAAGTGTTGGCATTTTAGATATCTTATTATTGCTTGCTAGTTGATTATGCCACTGATATGAGTTAATATAATTTCTAAGAGTTATTGTTGACATGGTTAGTCATGATATTTGTTGAAAACCTTGGTGCTATTAAGCATATATATATGTAAACAAGAACAAAAGAGTTCGTAAAAGTTTTTCTTTGTCACTTTCAGTTTGTCAACTGAATTGCTTGAGGACAAGCAATGGGTTAAGCTTGGGGGAGTTGATATGTCTCCATCGTGTCTACTTCTCCTAATGCTTTTGCTCTTATTTTGGACTCCAATTTGCATGATTTGAATGAAACTAACCCGGGATGACGCTGTTTTCAGCAAAACTACCATGGTGTTGTTTTTGTGCAGAAATAAAAGTTCTCGGATTTGGACAAAACTTTTCTGAGATTTATTTCAGAATAAATAAACAATATTGGAACCAAGAACCACGGGGGGTGCCTTGGCTGGCCAGGATACACCAGGGTGTGCCACCCCCTCCAAGCACACCCTGGTGGGTTGTGGGGCCCTTGTGGCCCCCTGACCCTAATTCCAGCACTATAAATTCCTATCTTTGGAGAAAGTTTCATCGCATTTCACTATATGGAGCCGCCGCCACCTCCTGTTCTTCATTGGGAGGCCAGATCTGGAGTCCGTTCAGGGCTCCGGGGAGGGGAATCTTTGGTCTTCATCCTCACCAACCCTCCTTCATCACCATTTCCATGATGCTCCCCACTGGGAGTGAGTAATGCCTTCCTAGGCTCGCTGGTCGGTGAGGGGTTGGATGAGATTCATCATGAAATCAAGTTAGTTTTGTGAGGGGTTGATCCCAAGTATCCACTATGTTCTGAGATTGATGTTTCTATGACTTTGCTATGCTTAATGCTTGTCACTATGGCCTGAGTGTCATGATTTTAGTTCTGAACCGTTTATGTTTTCACCATTATATATATGTTCTTGATCCGATCTTGCTAGTCATATGGACCTGCTATGTGTTATGATTCATAAACCCTGGGGTGATAGTAATTGGGATACTTTTCGGTGATGATCGTAGTTTGAGGAGTTCATGTATTCACTATGTGTTAATGCTTTGTTCCGGCTCTCTATTAAAAGGAGGCCTTAATATCCCTTAGTTTCCTTATGGACCCCGCTGCCATGGGAGGGTAGGACAAAAGATGTCATGCAAGTTATTTTCCATAAGCAAGTATGACTATTTACAGAATACATGCCTACATTATATTTATGAATTGGAGCTAGTTATGTGTTGCTCTAGGTTATTACTATCATATGATGAATATCATCCAACGAATTCACTGATCCAATGCCTATGAGTTTTCCAAATATTGCTCTTGCTAAGTTACTATTGATATTGCTACTGGTACAACTGCTATCAAAACTATCATATTACTGTGCTACTGATCACTCCGCTGCAGATATTAAATCTCCATGTGTGGTTGAATTGACAACTCAAGTGCTAATACGTGCAAATATTCTTTGGCTCCCCTTGTGTCGAATCATTAAATTTGGGTTGAATACTCTACCCTTGAAAATTGTTGTGATCCCATATACTTGTGGGTTATCACCTCCTCAGAAGCAGACTCGTCCTCTCAGTCAATTTCCTTCCCAATGAAGTCATGGGCCTTGCCAGATGAGCTCTTTTTGTGAGATGAAGACGTTGAGGATTTCTTCTTCTTTCCGTCAGAGTCATATTGCTTGCTCTTCCTCTTTTTGTTTGCTTCCTTTTCCCATTGAAGAGATTCAGATGTGCAATGGCCTGGCTCCTTGCATTTGTGGCATGTTATCTTCTTGTAGTAACGAGTGGAAACATCAGCATTCTTGGAGTTGGATCTTGAAGATTTTCCAAAATGATTCTTCTTGGAGAACTTTTGGAACTTTCTCACAAGCATTGCTAGCTCTTTACCTAAGTCTTCAGGATCATCATAACTTCATTCCAAGTCTTTAGATGAGGAAATGGCCATTGCCTTCAAAGCATGAGATCGTCCGTAATTGGGACCATAGATATCTCTCTTCTCTGATAGTTGGGACTCATGTGTGTTGAGCCTCTCAAGTATGTCAGATAAATCGAGATCTTTGAAGTTAGTATGTTTTTCGATCATCAGTGACAGGGTGTCAAATGAGCTATCAAATGATCTCAATAGCTTCTTCACATCTTCATGCTTAGTGATCTCAATGGCACCAAGTGCGCGAAGCTCATTTGTCATATCAGTAAGACCAGTCGAAAGTGACCTGGACATTGTCATTACTCTTGAATCGGTTGAAGTGATTGCGAAGAACATCGATTCTTGAGTCTATCTAAGCAGAGACACCTTCGTTGAGCTTGGACAGCCAGTCCTAGACAAGCTTCGCATATTCAAGTGCGCTCACACGACCATACTACCCTTTGGTCAGATGACCACAAATGATGTTCTTGGCAGCCGAGTCCAGTTGCGCGAACCTATTAACACTAGCAGCGGTGACACGTTCACTGACTTTGGGAAGTACAGTCTTGACGGCAGCAGGTCATTGCAATGGCTTCAAGATGCACTCACATCTTATTCTTCCAGTAGGGGTAATCAGTGCCATCGAAGACAGGGCACGCAATAGAGACCTTGATTATCCCTCCAGTAGACATAGCTAAAACTCCAGGTGGTTAAACCGAATCACACAGAACAAGGGAGCACCTTGCTCTGATACCAGTTGAAAGTGCTAGTTATCGACTAGTGGGGGGTGAACAAGCGATTTCTATGAAGTATTCAAGACATGCAATGTCTTCAAAGACAGACAACCAAATAGCACCTACACAGTATGCAGCAGAAGATAAACTACACTAGCCTTGCTATAGTCCAAGAGATAGAACAAATTAAGCACGAAGACAAATAACAACTAGTTAGATCAGATCGGCATAGGAAGATAGAATGAACCCAAATAAGTAATCAGAGAGTATGTCTTCACACAATGAAGTCAAACAGACCAGGCAGTCAATGACTTCATGAAGCTAAGTTGTATGTAAAGGGGTGAAGTGATAGGACCAGTTGCTTGACGAACACAAGAATTTGGTAGACCAGTTCTAGTTGCTGTGGAAATTGTAGGTCTGGTTAGGGAGACTGAGATTAAACTCAGAAGACCACATCTTCACCTTATTTCCCTTGAGCTGAGGTCACTTAGTCCTCGCCCAATCACTCAGGTAAGTCTTCAAGGTAGACTTCCAAACCTTCACAGACTTTGTTCACCGATGATCCGTAATGACTCTTGGATCCTCAATACGTGATGCCTAACCGACTGAAGATCATAGTCTTCATGTGTAATAAATCTTCAGATCACGCGGACATAAATACTTCAGTGATGCCAACACTCTTTGGGCTTTGGGTGTTTTGGGTTTTGCCTCGCAAGGGTTCTCTCTCAAAGGCTTCGGAGGTGGGTTGCTCTCAAATTACAAAAGCCGTGCACTAACTCTAAGCAGCCACCAACTTATGGTGTAGGGTTGGGCTATTTATAGCCAGGAGGCAACCCGACATGATATGTCCGAGATGACCCTGGTTCATTGGGGAACTGACACATGTCCAACGGTCGGATTTCAAACACATGCGACAACTTGACTTGGGCTATAAGCAAAGCTGACTTATCCAACTCAAGATAAGATTTTCTCTCGTTATCTTAACTCGAAGACTTAGCGTTTGGGTTGAGCATCACGTCAGTTTTTCTGATTTCGTTCACTTGAACCCCACTTGACAGTTTGGTGATTCCTATGAGTCAAGAAAGAATAAAATGAATCTACAAAATAAACTATGTCTTCACGCTCCATTTTCTTCAAGCGAATATCTTCACACGTCATTATCTTCGACGTGAATGTCTTCGCGAGCCACCAATGTCTTCAATATCTTCATACATTTTTAGGGGTCATCTTCGATGAGTAAACCGAATCAATAGGGGCTTCTACATGTGTTCTCATGTGAATCTCACAAACACATTAGTATCTCAACCACGTTTGTCGTCAATACTCCAAAACCAACTAGGGGTGGCACTAGATGCACTTACAGGAAAGACAAGGCGAAGACCTTCCCCAACAAGAACGACTTCACAAAGAAGATGCCACAAAAGGGGTTGGTGGCACAAGAAGAGTACATCTCCGATGATGAAGACGATGATGCAAGAGGCAAAGTAATGGTAACGGCCACCTTTTCCATTGCCACCTCTTCCCCAACCAAGGTCTAACTCTTCGATGCCCCCAACGAGAACCTCATCCTCAAGTGTCTTATGGATAAGGGCATTAACAAGGTAACCTCCAACATCAAAACTTCCATCACTACTAATCCTTCTTCGTTGAATTGAGTGGATGAAAATGAGGAGGTAAAGGTGGATGAAAATGAGTTTGACAAGTTCTTGGGTAAGCTCAGATGTGAGACCAAGAAAAACTTTGTTGCTCTCTTGGAACAACTAGGTTAGGCCAACGATATCATTGAGTCTCATGAGGATACCATCTCTAAGTTAGAAGGGTATAACCGTGACTATGACAATGAAATTGTGGATCTTTCCATTGCTCTTGAGGAAGAGGAAGGTCATCGTTTGGCTCTTGAGGAGTCACAAAACGATGATCTTGCTAAATTAAGGAAAGGTCATGATCATCCTCTTGTTATTACTTTTGTGCTTAAATCAGAGAAGGTTGCACTTGGGGTTGGCCATGATAGACTCAAGGAGGAGTTTGACATACTTGACATGGCTCACATGGTCTTGAAGGGTGTTCATGCCTCTCTCAAGGAGTCTCGTGATCAACTCCAGGTGAAACTAACCAAGGAGATAGCCACTTGCCCTCCTTTCATTTTAATTGATAATACCCATGCTACTAACCCTTCTTGTGAGCATGTGCATCTTGTGGAGGAGAATGCCAAGTTGAAAGAGCAACTTGAGAAAGGCCTTGTGACTTGCATACAAGGTGAGAAGAAACTCAGTGACCTTTTGAGCAATCAGAAGGAAGTTGTGGCAAAAGAAGGACGTGGGTTTGTACCCAAGTCAAAGAAGAACAACAACAACAACAAGACCAAAGCCACCTCTCCTGCTTAAGGAGATCTTCATCAAGGCGGGGGAGGGTGCTCATGAGAAGAAGAAGGACAAGGATGTGGGTGGTAATGCCAAGAAGGGTGAGAGAGTCCTGGGCTAAGGGGTCCTCGGGCCGTCGACCTATTAAATATGGGCCGAACTAATTGGGCACTGGGGCCAAGCTAGAGTGCGGGCTCATGACCGGATAGGAGACCTTCGGAGTCGTGGTGTGCCCTCCCAGTCAAGATTAGCGTGATCTTTCCTTCATTGTAATTAATTGAATGTAACCCTAACCCTACTGGAGTCTATATAAACCAGAGGGTTTAGGGGCTTTAGAGGGAGAGCTACATTCATCACCTCATCACCTTAGGGTTTAGCTCGCTTGATCTCAAGGTAGATCTACTCTGTAACCATACCATACATCAAATACAGTCAAGCAAGATGTAGGGTTTTACCTCTTTGAGAGGGCCCGAACCTGGGTAAATACCATGTTCATCGTTGCCTGTTCCCCATCGATCCTAGATCCACAGCTCGCGACCCCTACCCGAGATCCGCCAGTTTTGACACCAACATTGGTGCTTTCATTGAGAGTTCCACTCTTGGGTCGTGAAACGATCAATGGCTCGCCCGATCATCGAAGAAGGCATCAGCTCCGGGGACCTCTTTGTCCTCGGCCAACTCTTTGGGTTCGGCAGCATCGTGCTGCACGCCAACCCAACTAGTTATCTAGATTAGATCAACAACTTTGCACACGAGCACCAGACTTGATTCAGCAATCTGGAGTACATTGCGGACGGTCGAGGTGATCTGGTTTTCGCTGGATTTTCCGCACCCACTCCAGAACCCTTCCCCGATCCAATCTATGGATCGACCCCCATCCTTCGGCCGGCCTCGAGCTTGGACGTCTCCGCCTCGAATAGAGGCCAGGAATCCCTCTCGACCATGCTCGGAATGACCGTCGAAGACTCATCTTCGGGCCACAATGCCGAAGCAATGTTCGGACACCGAGAATCGCTCTCGGCCGAACCCTCTCCTTGCATCACGCCTACGGCCTTGGGCCCCAGCGACGGGTCGACGTTTGGTGGCCTAGAGTCATCCCTAGCTGAACTTCCCCTCAATGATTTGGCTTTGAGCCCCTGTACGGAAGCAGTATCCGAAGACCAGGTCTTGCCCTCGGTCTCTTACGACTGTCCGGCCTGGGCTTGAGGTTAACTCAACCCTCCAAGGTCCAGATCCGGCCCAAGCCCGGATCAATCCTTGCCCTGCCACATTAGAAACCGGCCCCGGATGGCCACCGCATACCAGTCCGACTACCCTCACCTTACTAGATGAGGCGTTGGACCGAATCCAAATGATGGCTATTCGTGAGGGCGCCCTCAGCATGCGTTCGGCAGCCCTCGGGGGCAAACTTTGAGGAATTTTGCGCCCCACCCATCACCCACCTTGTGGCCATAGTCGAGGACTTAACCGACATGTTGGACTACACTTCGGAAAACGCCTACTCCATGGACGATGATAGCGAAGCCACGGCCAACGCTGATGCCGCACCCGCAGCCACCGGCCACTGGATGGCCATGTCCACCTATGAAATTTACATGGTGGACACTCGAATCACGATGATGACACTCCCAGGAAGGATAGCGGCAAACCCGGCGATGAGCCACAGACAATGTAGTCGCTCCAAGGCATGTCGAAGCCATGCGAGCAACACGGACACCAGAGAGAACGACACTACGGATAACACAGACAACCTTGATGACCATGGCGCCAATGAGCAACCCCAACCCGATCACGAGGAGGAAGACCCGCTAACCTACAGGACCTCGATGACTCCGAAGACAGCAACTACCTACCTCCCCCGAAAGAGGAGGTTTGTTTGGGCGACGAGGATTTCATCGTCCCCGAAGACCCGCTGGGTCAAGAGCGGTTTAAACGCCAGCTCATTGCCACCGCACATAGCTTGAAGAAATAGCAACAGAGAATAAAATCCAAGCAAGAAACCCTCAATGACAGATGCACCAAAGTCCTAGCTGCAGAAGAAGGGTATGGCTACAGGTGGTAGACAAAAAGCTACCCGATGCAAAAGCTTCTGCCACAATTCAACAACGAGGCCATAGAGCCAGTACCCATGCGGCACACTCAGGTAGACCAGCCGGCCCACCCCCCTCAAGGACGGGATAGTCTGGCCGATGAGACTGAACAGTCTCTCGCTCCACCTCACCGTCCAGGCAAGGAGCCAGTTCGGCCTGCCTACGAGTACGACCTACGATGCGACCTAGATGCCCGCGCAGGTCTGACAAGGTCCATCTATGGACCCAAAGACAACCCTCATGTTAGACGGGACAGTTACCAAGCTTCGCTAGACCGAAACGACAGATGTTGGGAACAATAGCGAGCCTGGATGATAGATGGTCTCCGGCGTGATGTAGCCCGAGTCAGGGGCGCCGCTCACCACCTGTGTTTCACAGATAGAGTGATGTAGCACCAATTTCCAAAGGGCTTTAAGCCCATAAATATCAATCCCTACGATGGGACGACGGATCCAGCTGTATGGATCAAAGACTTCCTACTACACATCCACATGGCACGAGGCAACGACCTTCACGCCATCAAATACCTACCATTGAAGCTGAAGGGTCCGGCTCGACACTGGCTAAATAGCCTCTTGGAAGACTCCATATGATGTTGGGAGGAGCTCGAGGACGCCTTTCGAGCCAATTTTCAGGGCACTTATGTCCATCCCCAGACGGCGATGACCTGAGCCACGTAATCCAACAGCCCGGTGTATCCGCCAGGCAATTCTGGAACCGGTTTTTGACCAAGAAGAATCGACTCATCGACTGTCCGGATGTTGAAGCTATAGCCGCCTTCAGGAATAGTATTTGAGATGAATGGCTAGCATGACAGCTCGGCCAGGACAATCCGAAGACAATGGCGGCGCTTACCTTCCTCATGACCCGTTTTTGTGCTGGGGAGGATAGCTGGTTGGTTTGTAGATGCACCAACCTGGAAGCCCTTGACACCTCTAAGGTTCAGGATGGGAATGAAAAGCCATGGCGCAACAAGAACAAGCATCGCCACAACGACGGCGAAACCAATGGGACAGCAATAAATGCCAGATTCCGTAATCCGAAGTCTGGGTCACAGAAAAAGCCATACAAAGGCAATCAGGATGGACCAACTAAATTTGACGATATCTTGGACAGGCCCTGCCAGATTCATGGCACCGCCAAAAATCCCGCCAACCACACCAACCGTCATTGTTGGGTGATAAAGCAAGTCGGCAACCTTACAGGTGAAGACTCGGGCAAAAGCCCATGCAGCGAGGACGATGATGAGCCCCGCAGGCCGAACACTAGAGGCCAAAAACCCTTCCCTTCTGAGGTCAAGAAGGTGAATATGATCTACACCACCCATATACAAAGGAAGGAGAGGAAGCACGCGCTGCGGGATGTGTACGCCGTCGATCCCGTAGCGCCGAAGTTTAGCCCATGGCCGGCTTACCCGATCACCTTTGACCGTAGGGACCATCCGGCCAGTATCCGGCATGGAGGATCACTGGCCCTGGTACTTGACCCCATTATCAATGGGTACCAACTCACGAGAGTCCTAATGGACGCAGGTAGTAGCCTGAATTTGATTTATGCAGACACGCTAAGGAAAATGGGGATTGATCCATCAAGGATCAAACCCAGCAACACCACCTTCAAGGGGGTCATTCCGGGTGTATAGGCCCGCTGCTCAGGCACGATAACACTGGAGGTGGCATTCGGCTCACTGGACAACTTCCGATCCGAAGACTTGATCTTTGATATCGCCCCATTCCAAAGTGGCTATCATGCCCTCCTCGGTCGAAGGCGTTTGCCAAATTCAACGTTGTCCCACACTACGCATACCTCAGGCTAAAGATGCCTGGTCCTAAGGGCGTCATCACAATAAAAGGCAACACGGAGCATTCGCTTCGGACTGAGGAACACACTACGGTCCTAGCAGTCGAAGACTAGTCCATCGCCAGTAGGCCAAGGTATCAGCCCACCGTAAAGGCAAAAGATACACTTAAACGGGCCCAACCCGATCCCGTCATGGGAACTCACCTACGTTCGCCGCAAATAGGGATACACTCCCCATGATACGCCTGCCTGACCCATGCGTTACATGCCTCGCCACCACAATTTCGCGCTTAAGATACCATGGGCAGCCGTGGGGGCTTATAACACCATGTGTTCAGTTCAAATGAACTATGGCATCACCACGTCCTTGGACGATAACACGCAGGATTACATCTCAAGGTCCCTTTTGAAGTCACCCCTCGCCAGCACACGACGTTCTAAATGGATGTCCAATTCATTCCGCTCCACCTCACAGAAGGAAAAGTGCAGATGTGCAGCAGGGCATAGTTGAGGCTTCGACCCACACATCAAGGCCCTGTGTAAACCTTCCTCGGTAAAAAAATTCTATTCTCCATTATTATAAACACCTCAGCAGTTCGAATTGTACGGATAGACGTCCAGAGCTTATGGAAAATAGAAAACATCTTTTATGGTGTTCGGGCATCCGCATTATTAGGCCCTCTTTCTTTCCTTTTCTTTTTTCCCCACTCTTCGAACAGTGAGGTATGCACATTTCGTGCAATAAATTGGTTACTTGACCAAAGGCCTGATTTTCTGTCGGCTCTGCATATTAAGTCCGGCACCACCTCGTGTCACGTGTTCGGCGTCTCGGATATTGCATTATATGCATCAATTTCGAACTATGTCTTGGGTCAATGGTTGGGTTGCCCGGCTCTTGTGCTTGCCCTCTTATGTTTTGCATGTTCGGCTAAGAAGGTAAAGGGAGAACCCTTGCGATTGTGCTTTTGGCTAGTCCAGTCAAGCACCTCAGGGGAGAAAGCCAAAAACTAACCATCATAGTACGGGAGAATTGGTCAGCGATCCGACGACAAGTGATAAAATTAGAAATCGGTGGCAGTTTATCCGTGTCATACGCAGGATCCGTCCTAGCACGAACCATGTGGTTACAAAGGCATGCCTCGGCTCCCACGTGCATCACGAAAACCTAGGGGCTAATCACTAGCCCCCGTCGTCAAGCTCCTATGGCTAAGTGAAAGTGATAAAACCGTATAGTTCGATTGCCTAGTCACTCTCCCGCACTACCGCCTTCGGGCACCGAGGCGTCGGCTAAGGGTAACAGTGCAGAGACAAAACACCCCTCGCAACATTCACTTGGGGGTTGAAGCCGATGACTAGTTACTTTCAGATTAATAAACGACCTCATAGGAGTCAAAATTAATACACCATAACATCCAAGAGAACCGCATTATAAAGCAAAAGGTTTTGATCTACAACTTAACACATTTTCACTCAATGATTACATCCTTGGAACATTGGCCTTCTATCGCCTGCGCACCATCCATGACCTATGCAAAATACAGTTCGGGGCGACGGTGCTTCTTGCCAACTGGCGGAGGACTAGTGGCCATGTCCATCGGCTTGATCTTTGGCCAATGCACCTTGGTCTTAGCAAAGGCCAGTCTCGCCCGTTCAAGGCATGCGTAACGCTTCACAATGTCGATCCTCAGCGATGCGTCATGCAGCCTCTGCACCAAGCCAAAATAGCAGTCCGGAATAGGCTCAGTAGGCCACAACCGAACACAAAGATCCTTCAAGGCTGGCTCGGCCATCCGTGCAGCTCCATCAGCTGCTTCATCTTGTTACAGAGGAGCGGAGGGCGGTCGAACACCTGGAGCTGCATCAAAACAAGCCGCCGTTCGTAGTCGTCCTCCCGTGTTGCATAGTGCTCCACTGCAGTAGCCGCACTCTTCGGAAGCTCAGCGGAAACGTCTGCGGAGCGCCAGAACCGTGTCAGCAAGGTAAACATGTTGCTGCCAGAAACACTTTGCAGTAAGTACTTCTTACCATCTGCGATTTGCCCGAGTTGTCCGAGCTCCTCCCGGACAGCCTGCACCTCCGTCCTGGCCTCCTGGAGCTCTTTGTCCGCCTTGGACAGCTTGGAGGATTGCTCTTCTTGCTCTTGCTCAAGGGACTCACACTTCGTGACGGCATCCTTGAGCTCTAACAGCTTCGGCCACTTGAGCTTCGTGTTTCTCGACGGTAGTCTTTGCCGTCTCTAGTCCAGCCATCGCCTTTTCGGCACACGCCTTCTTCTCGGCTGCCTCGGCCTTGTCTTTCTTACGCGCTGCCTTGAGTCTCTCAACCTCCGCGGTAGCAGCTGTAGTCACCAAATAATAGAGGCTTGGTATACAATCCGGAATGCCGGTATTCAGTTGTATTAGCTATGAATTTCAACACAAGCTTACCATGTGCCTCATCAAGCCGCTTGTTGACGAGGTTAAGCTCTTCATCAGAGCGTTTTAGCTTCCGATCCATCTCCTCTGGGGTAGCGGCATTAGTAGCCACGGCCAAGGATGATGCCTGCGATATCAAATCAATCAAAACTTATAAGCTGGCCTACGGGTATTTGACCCTCTATAAGGTTTTCTCAATCCTTACAGAGTCTCGGGGGCCGGCATATATATGTCCAGCCTACTCAAGCTACGGCTAACAAGGGGAAAACCATCCTTATGGGAAAGGAGTATTACTTGACTCACCTCAAATCCTATTAGAAGGCCTTGGACAGTGTCGTTCTGTCTGGATTGGACCGACCGAACACCATGTAGAACCGCACCCATAAGGGCGCGGTGCCCGTCAAAGATGACGGATTTGTTCACGAGCCCCTCCAGTGTGCCCGGCCAGCCCATCACTGCCTGGCGACTAGTGTCCAGCGCGGGTGGCGGGACCTCAACCCCTTCCCATGGGAGGGCGGGATCAGTACCTGTGAAGGCCGTGGAGGCTCGGGTGCGGCCGGCTGGGAGGGTC
>NC_041381.1:204907482-205043921 GCF_002162155.2 Triticum dicoccoides | reverse complement strand
ATTCTCCTCGTCCTTGGTGACAAAGGTGTTAGCCTCGGCCATGGTGGCATCGCCCTCCTCCCCCGTGTTCAGGGCCCTTCGAGACAGGACTTTCTCGACCCCTTCACGGATTAGGGAAGGTGCCGAGCACGACTCAGACCCTTTGTCTGCTAATTCGGTGGCTGGAGATGTCCCGTCTGAGGTCTGCTCGGCGGGGTGACCACGCGGTGGGTTGTGATATCACACAAATCAGTTTTCGTCGAAAGGGATTATCGAAAATAAAATGGGGAGTGTTGAAGTTCCTACCTGCTGGCTAGGGGCTTGACCCTGCGGTCTTCTCCGGGACCTCTTCAGATGTTGTGGAGTCCTCATCAGAGTCTGAGCTATTAGGCAGGAGCACCTTGGGCATGCACTGCCTCTTCGGGGCTCAAGGGGCTTGTTCCTCCTCGATGTCTTCGGACGCCGCCCTCTTCTTGGAGTGTGAGGAGGTGCTTTCCTCCTTGTCTTCATCCTCCTTCCCGTCTTGGGCAGACGGGGCCGCTGCATCACCGGCCTTCATGGCCGTAAGTTCCCTCAAGTGGAGATCTCCTTGGGCCTCTAGCGGCCCCTTTTTCTTCTTATTCTCCTTCTTTTCTGGCGCCCTGTATGGTGCCTCGACTAGTACCTCCCCCAGCTGAGCCGATTGCGGCTCTTCAGGTAGTGAAGCCGAACAGCTTGTCTTTTTGGCCTTCTCGAGCCAGCCCTGTTAAGGCAACAAACCGGGGCTTAGACCAAACTTTGGACAATATGAATGCCTGAATACACGATGGGCGAAGAGTTAATTACCTCCCTCAGAGGGTTTGCAGCGTCAAGACCGATGTGCTCTTTCTTGGCTGGCCACTCCTTCCGAGGCTTGAATAGCAGACTCCACACCTTGTCATGGGTGGTGCCAAAGAGACGCTGCACGATGGCCTGGTCTTCGGGTTTATAATCCCACATCGGACTCGCCCTCTGCTGGCAAGGTTGTAGACAGTGACAGAGCATTATTTGAACTACGTTGGTCAGTTTGGCCCCGGTCTCCATCACGTTAGACACACGCTTCTGCAGCACCTTCACCTCGTCAGTGGATCCCCAATCGAGACCTTTTTTTGGTCCTTGAGGTCCGGATCTAAACTAGGGGGTCACCGTCCAGGCCACCTCCCTTGGTTGAGTTATGTAGAACCATTCCTTTTGCCACACCTTGATGGTGTCGATGAACATCCCCTTCGGCCATTGGATTCAGGTGAGCTTGCTGGTCATAGCTTCGTCGTAGTCCGCGTGTGCACCGCCAACCACCTTCGGCTTGACATTGAAGACCTTCAGCCATAGGCCAAAGTGCAGTTGGACCCACAGAAGAGCCTCACAAACGATGATGAAGGTGGAAATGTGGATGAGGGAATTGGGGGCTAGATCATGGAAGTATAGCACCTAGAAGAACGTCAATCCCCGCACAAAGGGGTGTAGCGGGAATCCCAGCCCCCGGATAAAGCGGTGAAGGAATACTACCCTTTCGCCTGGCTTGGACGTGGGGATGATTTGACCCTTCTCAGGGGCCCGAAGGGCGATGTCGGCAAGTAGTCGGCCCGCTTTGGCTCCACGATGTCGTCGTTGGTGACGATGGAGACGTCCCACTTGCCGTTGGCACCATATCCGGCCATGGCTGGGGCTAGGGAGGAGCTGAAAGGGAATCGCCGCGGAGTAGCAATGAAGGTTGCTAGAGCTTTGGAGATTGCGAGGGCAAATGAGGGAGGTGGAAGAGGGCGTGAGGCGTTAACTATAGCCGAGTCCCCTCTTTATAGGCCACAGAGGACACAAGTGTTCCCCTTTTTATGCCGTGGGCTTCTCCACTTCCGATATACTCGTGATGTTATGCGTGGGTGGGAGAATCAAAATCACTGATCATATCCCCTAAAAATGGGGAACGATCTCTGTTTTGAGCAGACGTGTCATTAGAAGGGCGACCTTGAGCCGCACATCAAGAACTGCCAGCCGTTCAACATTATGACCGGCCGCGACTCTTCGCTAAAAGTTGCCAGGCGTAGGCACTGTTCAGACTCGAGCACTATGGCCTTCAAGGCTAAGTTAAGTAGATGCTTCAGATTCCAAGCACCACTAAAGCTCCATATACCCGTAGGACAAAATGAAGAACTGGCCTCGCAAGCCAAAGACTATGATATGTGCAGATGCCGGATACAAGCCCTGGTGTTGGAGGCTAGTTTGGGGGCTACTGAGGGAGTCCTGGGCTAAGGGGTCCTCGGGCCCGTCGACCTATTACATATGGGTCGGACTAATGGGGCACTGTGGGGCCAATCTAGAGTGCGGTCTCATGACCGGACATGAGATCTTCAGAGTCGTGGTGTGCCCTCCAAGTCAATATTAGCGTGATCTTTCCTTCATTGTAACTGATTGAATGTAACCCTAACCCTATTGGTGTCTATATAAACCATAGGGTTTAGGGGCTTTAGATGGAGAGCTACATTCTTCACATCATCACCTTAGGGTTTAGCTTGTTTGATCTCGAGGTACATCTACTATGTAACCATACCATACATCAAATACAATCAAGCAGGATGTAGGGTTTTACCTCTTCGAGAAGGCCCGAACCTGGGTAAATATCGTGTTTATCGTCCCTTGTGCTCCATCGATCCTAGATCCACAGCTCGGGACCCCCTACCCGAGATCCGCCGGTTTTGACACCGACAAAGGGCAAGACCACTGCTCCTAATAAAGCCAGCAATTTTAACCATTTGTATGTTTTTTGCCATGCTAGTAATGGTAATGTTTATGCCAAATTTGTTGGTTATTCTTATGATTACATTGAATCGATATTTGGGTTCTTAACATCCTTGTTGCAAACATCAAAGGAACCATTCAAAAATGGGTACCTAAATCCAAGCAATAATCTCGTGTAGGAGTTTGCCTCCGATGGGGTGTCATGCTTGCTCGATAGTGGAGCAAAAAATCATATGACTGGGAGCAAGGACTTGGTGGTGGACGTACTTCCAAGACCATCTATGCCCACTCATGTCCAATTTGGTGATGCTTCAACATCAAAGGTATTGGGTCTTGGCAAGGTTGTCATCTCTCAAGATTTATCTATTGAGAAGGTTATGCTTGTTGAGACCCTTGCATATAATTTACTTTCCATTCGTCAACTTGCACTCATGGGCTTTGCAACATTCTTTGATCTTGATACCATGGCCCTTTTGTGGAGCAAGACTCTTGAAGTAGCTTTTGTTGGGTATGTCGAGAACGGTCTTTATGTGGTTAGCTTTTCAGAGCAACCCACTAAGACCGCGACTTGCCTAATGGCTAAAGTTGACATGGGGTGGCTTTGGCACTGCCGTTTGGCCCATGTCAATATGAGATCTTTGCAAAGTCTCCTCAAATGGGATCATGTTCATGGACTAACAAATGTGAGTTTTGCCAATGACCGTGCTTGAAGTGCTTGTATTGAAGGAAAGCTACATGAAATGGCTCACTGACCCACGACTATCATCTACTCGAAGAGGCCCTTGGAGCTCCTTCACATGGATCTCTTTCGTCATCCATCCTTCGATAGTCTTGGAGGTAGAAAATATTGCTTGGTGAGTGTGGATGATTACTCAAGATACACATGGGTATACTTCTTCAAGAGGAAGAGTGAGGCCCATAAAACTATCATCGACTTTGCTAATGAAGCCCAACGTAAATATGAAGCAAAGATATTGATGATTAGAAGTGGCAACGGTACCGAGTTCAAGAACTACACCTGGGATGAGTTTCTTAGTGATGAGGGGATCAGGCACCAATATGTTGCACCCTATACTCCTCAACAGAATAATGTTGTAGAGAGGAAGAACCGGACGTTGATGGATGTGGCAAGGACCATGATGGCAGAATTCAAATCTTCGTACAACTTTTGGGCCGAAGCCATCAACACCGCATGTCATGCATCCAATTGGCTCTATCTCCACAAAGGCTTGAATAAGCCTCCATATGAGATACTTAATGGTAACAAGCCCAACTTCAAGTACTTCCGGGTGTTCGGGTGTAAGTGTTTCATTCTCAAGAAAGGTGTTCTTTGTCTAAATTTGAACCTAGAGATCAAGAGGGCATATTTTTTTTGTTATGCTACAAACTCTCATGCTTACCATGTCCTCAACAAGTCCAATGGACTCAATGAGGAGACGTGTAACGTGGAGTTTCTTGAAAATAATAGGTCCCAAGCGGAGAAAAGTGGTCTTTCTGATGTAGGTGATGAAATTCCTCCTCAACCATAAGAAGAATGGGGATTGGTCAAATACTCCCCATTGAGGAATCCCTTCTGGCCAAAGGAGAAGGACAATGTTCTACACAAGTGGAACCATCACCGATGCTAGACCCACACGCTTCTGAAGAACAAAGTGAAGGCCCTCAACCAAGTGAACAAGATCAAGGGAAAGATTAACCTCATGATGATGGTGGTGCACCAAATGATGCCCAAGGCCAAGTTCAAGACTCTGAGCAAGCTCAAGATCATGAGTTAACTCAAGATCAAGAGCAAGCTCAAGGCAGTGCTCAAGAGGATCATGATGCCTCTCCTCAAATGCCCATTTAGGAACCATTGGAGCGTCTTACCGCCAAGGTGGCTTCCAAGCTAAAGCATCAACAACATGTCATGGACAATGTTCTTGGAAGCTTGAGAAAAGGGGTAACTACTCATAGATAATTAACAAAAATTTGTGAGCATCATGCGTTTGTTTCTTGTGTTGAACCCCAAAAGTTACATGAAGCGCTCAATGAAACAGATTGTCTTGAAGCCATGCATGATTAATTCAACAACTTCGAGCGCAATAAAGTGTGGGAATTAGTGCCATGGCCAAAGGAGAACCACAATGTCATTGGGACCAAATGGATCTTCAAGAATAAGCAAGATGTGAACGGTGTGGCGGTGCGAAACAAGGAAAGATTGGTAGCACAAGGCTAATCCCAAGTCAAGGGTATCGACTACGGTGAAACCTTTGCCCCCGTTGCTCGTCTTGAATCTATTCACATGTTGCCTGCATATGCATCTCATCGTGATTTTAAGTTGCAACAAATGGATGTGAAGAGTGCATTTCTTAATGGTCCCTTGAACGAGTTGTTATATGTCAAACAACCCCCGGGATTCGAGGACCCCAAGCTCCCCAATCATGTATATAAACTCGACAAGGCGCTCTATGGCCTTATACAAGCCCCACGTGCGTGGTATGAGCACCTTACAGAGTTGTTGCAAGATTGCGGGTTTGAAATTGGGAAAATCGATCCCACTCTTTTTACGAAGAAGCTCAAAGGGGATTTGTTCATATGCCAACTATATGTTGATGATATTTATTTTTGGTTCGCCTAACAACAAATCTTTTAATGATGATTTTGCCGCACTAATGACCGAGAAGTTTGAGTTGTTTATGATGGGAGAGTTGAAGTTCTTTCTTGGGTTCGAAGTCAAGCAAAGGAGAGAAGGAACTTTTATGAACCAAGCCAAGTATACCCAAGACATGCTCAATAGAATCAAGCTAGATGATGTCAAGCCGGTCAAGTCTCCTATGTTAACCAAATGCAAGCTTGATAGTGATCCCAATAGTAAAGCGGTGGATCAAAAGGTATATCGCTTTATGAAACATCTCCAATGTATCTACAATTTATGAATTATTCATGCCATGTTTACAACAATTTTATATGGTTTTGGTATGATTTGAGTGGAACTAACCCGGACTGATGATGTTTTCAGCAGAACTATCGTGGTGTTGTTTTTTGTGCAGAAATAGAAGTTCTCAGAATGGGCTAAACTTTTTTACAGGTTTTTTTGGAACAAAGAGACCCTCGATGCTTCGTGCGAGGACCAGAAGAGACAAGAGGGCCCCACTCCCCACTAGGGCGCGGCCAACCCACGGGGCCCCTGTGGCACCTCTTAGCATGATTCCAACTCTGAAAATTTCTATAAATACCCCAAACCCCGAAAGTTAACCTAGAAATTTGACTCCTCTGCTGCAAGCCTCTATACCAAAGAGATCCCATCTAGAGCCCTGTCCCGGCACCCTGTCGGAGGGGTAAATCATCACTGAAGGCCGTCTTCATCATCCCGATGGTGTCCATGATGAGGAGGGAGTATTTCACCCTTGGGGCTGAGGGTATGTACTAGTAGCTATGTGTTTTATCTCTCTCTCTCTCGTGTTCTTGATTTGGCACGATCTTGATGTATCGTGAGCTTTGTTAATATAGTTGGATCATATGGTGTTTCTCCCTCTATATCTTGTTATGATCAATTGAGCTTTTACCTTTGAGGTTTCACTATTATTGCATTGAATACATTTTGGATTTGAGAACACTTGATGGATGTCTTGCATGTGGATACCCGTGGTGCCAATGGGATGTTCTATTGATTCACTTGATATATGTTTTGCAATTGTCAGGACCCCGACTCGATGTCACATCGATCTAGCTTGTAACACCTCATATCACTTTGTGGCCTCACGCACGGTATCCCCACGGGTGTTGCCTTACCTTTTCCCGGGACCGTTTGCGCCTTTTGGCTCACGTATATGATAGTGTCGCTAGCATCCATATGATAAGGAGCCCGGGCTGACATGACTAGTTGTAAACCCAAAGTGGCGCAGACTTACAGGGACAGGCATCCATGACCAGCTTCGAACGTGTCGGTCATCAGCATGTGGGTCCGGGCTGTAGCACTGGGCTAGCAGGACTCCGGTAAACCGGGCTGTAGCGGGCTAACAGGACTCCGGTACTCAATGCGTGACATTTCCCCGAAGGGACAGACACAGGAACGAAGAAGGACACATGCCGGCCAGCCTAAGTGTTCCAGAGCAGTAGCAAGCTACCATGGCTCAGCGGTAACACTAGGAGACATTTCCCGGTAAGAGAGGCTACCAAAGATAAACAACTAGATAGTCAGATCCCACACATACCAAGCATTTCAATATCATACACACAATATGCTCGATATGTGCAAATACAACATGGCATCACAACATGACTCTACGACACAAGTACTTTATTTAAGGCTCAGAGAGCCATACATAACATACACATAGGTACGGGTCACATGACCCAGCATTCAAGTCATACAGTCATACAAACCAGCAGCGGAAGTAGCTTGTCTGGGTACAGACAACTAGTAAAATAAAAGAGGCTTGGAAAGCCTAGCTATACTACGTGGTCCTTCACAAGCTCAGGATCACCACCTGGGCCTTAGCCTACTCATTGATGTCAACGTCTACGAAGAACCCATCAGAAGGGGTTGCAGTGTCTTCTGTAAAAATGTAAATTATAGCAACATGAGTACAAAGGTACTCAGCAAGACTTACATCAGATCCTACATACATGCACATTATCAAGAAGGGTTGGTGGAGTCATTGCAGCAAGCCAGCTTTGACTCTTGGCTAGGCTATCCTACGAGACTCCAACTTGAAATGGTTTTGCGTACACGAGTCCACTACTCACCACTTCAATACACTACCGGGGATCCACCTCCGTCTTCCTACGGAAGAGCCATCCTCGGCACTCACACTTATCTTGAGGCTTTTAGTAGTTTCCATTTACTTGTCTATGAACTGTATAGGCAACCAAGTAGTCCTTTACCGCGGATGCGGCTATTCGAATAGATCATGATAACCCTGCAGGGGTGTACTTCTTCATACATGTTTCCACCACTTAGCGTATGCACACGACATGTGCTCGGCAGACTTCAAGCGAAAGCCGACGTGGGTGTAGACCACGACCTACCTAAACACCTAAGTCTCTAGTCCAGGTTTATCGCCTATCCAGGTTCCATCCGCAGGGAGTCCGGCCGAGGTTTCCCATACGGCCCCGAACAATGTGAACAGGGTTCCCGAGATACCTAACGGGTATTCGGTACACCCGGCCACGTACCTACCGCATCACAGCCCACCCCTACGGTCAGCGCTGTCCACGGCCTCCAGTAGGCTACAAACACCAGAAACTACTTGCAACTCCTGGACAGAGAGCTAGGGTGAATAAGAAGTCGAGCGGGGTCATATTTCAGGGCCCAATGCATGGTAGTAGCTGTGTCTTAAATCACACATACAGATCTCAGTGCTTAAGGTCGGCTTCAATGAAACAACCCACCATGTACTCCTACATGGCCTCTCATCGATACCTTTACCAAATCATGTTCACCACACCACTTTTATTACCGACATAATCATTTCACTCTAGTCCATCACCCAGATGAACCAGACCTGACACGACTCTAAGCATAGCAGGCATAGCAAGGTAGGAACAACACATACATATGGCTCAATCAACTCCTACACATGCTAGTGGGTTTTATCTAGTTACTGTGGCAATGACAGGTCATGCAGAGGAAGTGGGTTCAACTACCGTAGCACACAGCAGTTTGAAACGCATTGTCTTAATGCAGTAAAAGAGAGCAGGAGCGAGAACATGGGATTGTATCGATATGATCAAATGGTTGGTTGCTTGCCTGATGATTCGATGCACTGATACGGTTCTTCGTTAGGGTAATCACGGTACTCCTCGGAGGCAGAACCTGCCGCAAGAACACCGATACACAACCATCACCAAACAATGTGCAACAATATGATGCATGCATGAAACATGGCAATATGAGTGAGTTGGGCTAATGCAACTAAGACTAGAAGGGTTTGAACCAATTTGAATCAAAGATTCAAATTTCAAACTCAAACATGGCCCTTTAAAGTGTTTTTCCTTGTTCTGCATTAAACATCAGGTTAACTTGTTTAATCATGCATGAAAATAGTACAGATGGATAGATTGGATTTTTCTGATTATTTTTCATATATAATTTGTCTGATTTGGAGTTACAGAATAAAAGTTATGAATTTTTGAAGTTTAAACTATATTCTGGAATTTCCTATATTAGATTAATTCCAGAAAATCAATTACTGCGTCAGCCTGACGTCAATGTGACGTCAGCAGGTCAACGGGACACGTCCGGGTCAAACCTGACAGTGGGTCCCGCGTGTCAGTGTGATTAATTAAACTGAAATTAATTTAAACTAATCCTAATTAGTTAACAGGGCTGGGCCCCACCTGTCATTGACTCAGGGGAGTCAACCAGGGCCCACCCGTGGTCAAACCCGGGTCGGCTGCACCGGCGTTTAGCCGCCGGCGAGCCCGACGCGGCGGCGGAAGTGGTTTTGGCCGTTTCGGCCACCAAATAGGTCGCGGAGACCACCCGAGTGGAGCTGAGGACGAGCCGCAGCTCTTGGTGGAGTCCGTTGGGGTCGGGGTGGCCGGAGTTGGCGCCGGCGACGACCTTGGCGGCCACCGGGGTTCGGCCGAAGTCAAACTTGTCGCTAGGGGGGTCGGTGAGGTGCGGGGAGTAGCTAGTTAGGTGCTACGTGACGCGGTGAGCATGATGGACACCGTGAAGTGGTCGGAGGGTGACCGGGAGCACGTCGGCGACGAGCTCCACGGTGGTGGGTGCGGTTGAGCTCCGGGAGGTCGCTACACGGCTCGGGAATGAGAGAGGGAGGGTAGGAGGGGTAGCTGGGCTCACAGCGCACCCGTAGAGGCCACCGGCGGGGTCGGGGACAAGCTGAGGCGGCGACGGCGTTGAAGGGGATCTCCGGCGACGGCGGTTCGGGCGAGGTCGTTGCGGTGGACTCAGGCGTTGCGAGCGCTCGGGGCTCGGCTTGCTCGATGGAGAGGAGGGTAGTGGAGCTCCTGGACACGACGAGAGGACGCACGGGCGGCGGGGAGCGCGGCTACGACGTAGGCACGGCGGCGATAGCGTCGGCCATGGCTGGGGGGGCACGAGGGGGAGGAGCTGGAGAGGAAAGGGGGTGTCTGGGGGGTTCGGGGGAGAGAGGGAGAGCGATCCACGACGTCACCGGGCGAGGGGAGCGGCGAGGCGGCGAGCAGGTGCGTGGCACGCGCTGCGGTCGCCGTCGGGCACCTGCCTGCCTGCCTAGCCGGCAAGCAGCTCGCTGGAGCGGTGCTGGGCTGGGCCGGCAGGTGGGCCGGGTGCTGGCGACAGGTAAGTTTTTCTATTTTTCTCTGTTTCTGTTTTTTTAATACTTCTGCAACTTTGTTGAATTAATAAAAATACTTAGGCAACTCCTAAAATCACCAAACTACTCCTGGTCCATAGTTGGATTATTTCCAACATGAAACATTTTAGTTTGGAGATATTTGAGCATTTAAATATTTTATATAATTTTAAATGCCCAAATTCAAATATTTATGATTTAATTCACAAACCCTAAGATGGCCTAGGAAAATGTGCATCACTTTTGGCAGAGGTTCTGAACCAAGACAAAAATGATGGGCATTTTAGAAGGGCATTTCAGGTTCATTGAAAAAGTTTTTTTAGTAAACCCTAATTGGTTTCAGAGGGGACTGGGGGTTCTGTCATCCCCATTTCAGGTTTCTGATGAAAGAATAAACATGATGCAACACTCTAATGCATGACTAGCTAGGGTGTGACAACTCACCCCCACTCAAAAGAATCTCGTCCCGAGATTTGGGTTCCTCCGGAAAGAGGGCGGGGTACTCGAGTCGAAGACGATCCTCCCTTTCCCAAGTTGCTTCATCCTCAGAATGGTGCGACCATTGAACTTTGAGAAACTTGATATTATGACGTCGAGTGGTACGCTCGGCCTGATCGAGGATACGAATGGGGTACTCTCGATATGTAAGATTATCTTGGAGATCAAGCGTTTCGTGGTCCACTCCACGGATAGGATCCGAGAAGCAACGCCTGAGTTGAGAAACGTGGAAGACATCGTGGACTATGGAGAGATGCGGAGGTAGTTCCAACTGGTAGGCAACTTCTCCTCGTTTAGCGAGAATGCGAAAAGGTCCAATGTAACGAGGAGCCAATTTGCCTTTGATACCGAAATGATGGGTTCCCTTCAGAGGGGTAACCCGAAGGTAAGCCTTCTCGTCAACCTCGAAAGTCATAGCCTTATGTTTTCGGTCATATTGACTCTTCTGACGAGATTGGGCTGTTTTCAACCTTTCACGAACGATGCGAACTTGCTCTTCTGCTTCCTGAATCATATCCGGGCCAAAGAATTGTTCCCCGGTTTCTGACCAGTTAAGGGGTGTTCGACACCGTCGTCCATAAAGAACTTCAAAAGGGGCTTTACCCAAGCTAGATTGATAGCTGTTGTTGTAAGCGAATTCGGCAAATGGAAGGCATTTTTCCCAATCCATTCCGAATGAGATAACAGAGGCTCGAAGCATGTCTTCTAGAATCTGGTTGACGCGTTCTACCTGACCACTAGATTGAGGGTGAAAAGCGGTGCCTAAAGGAAAGGCGGGTTCCCATAGCATTTTGGAAACTTTCCCAAAATCGAGAGGTGAAAAGACTTCCTCGATCCGAGTTAATTTCCAAAGGAACACCATGGAGAGACACTATTCGGGAGATGTATAAGTCTGCCAATTGACTAGCGGTTATACTCTCACGAACGGGTAAGAAATGGGCCACTTTGGAAAGACGATCGACAACGACGAAGATAGCATTATTCCCTCTCTTGGTCCTGGGAAAACCGGTAATGAAATCCATACCAATTTTATCCCATTTCCATTCAGGAATAGCTAAGGGTTGAAGGGTGCCAGCAGGCCGTTGATGCTCTGCCTTTACACGACGGCAGACGTCGCAGTTAGCAATATACTGAGAAATTTCTCTCTTCATCCTAGTCCACCAGAACCTCTGGCGTAGGTCCTGATACATCTTGGTACTACCGGGATGAATGGTGAGAGGAGATTCATGAGCCTCCTTAAGGATCAACTGCCGTAGATGCTGGTTCTTGGGAACCACTAAACGGTTCTCAAAGTACACAACACCATGATCATTTGTGGAAAAACAACTAGCACCTCCGCTAGCAATGTTCTCCTTGATTTTAGATATTCCCTTATCTCGCTTTTGGGCAGCGATGATTTGATCCGTAAGAGTAGGTTTCGCCACCAAGGTGGAAAGAAATCCTTGAGGAACAATGTGAAGGTTAAGCTTCCGAAACTCCTCATGGAGAAGCGGTTGACTTTGTTGTAACATCAGGTTGTTACAATAAGATTTACGACTTAGCGCATCGTCCATGACGTTGGCTTTCCCTGGGGTGTAAGTTATTCCTAAGTCGAAATCTGTGATCAACTCAACCCAACATCTTTGCCTGAGATACAAATCCGGTTAGGTGAAGATATACTTCAGACTTTGGTGATCAGTGAATATTTCGCAACGATTACCAAGAAGGTAATGTCGCCAGGTTTTAAGTGCATAGACTACGGCTGCAAGCTCTAGATCATGAGTAGGATAATTCTCCTCATGTGGGTGCAATTGCCGTGAAGCGTAAGCAATTACGTGTCGATCTTGCATGAGAATGCAACCTAGTCCTTGTCGCGAGGCGTCGCCGTAGATAACAAAGTCCTTAGAGAAATCTGGCGGTACCAGTACGGGAGCAGAAGTCAGGTGTCTTTTCAGTTCCTGAAAGTTGTGCTCACATTGTGGAGTCCATTCGAACTTCTTATCTTTCTTGAGGAGTTCGGTTAGAGGTTTAGCAACTTTGGAGAAATTTTCGACAAAACGACGGCAATAGCTCGCTAAGCCTAGAAAACTCCGAACTTGCTTGACCGATTCAGGTGGAGTCCAATTAAGGACGGCTTGAACTCGCTCAGGGTTAACAGCAATACCTTTACCAGATATTACATGACCCAGATAGGTCACTTCTGACAACCAAAATTCACATTTAGAAAATTTGGCATAAAGGCGATGCTCTCGAAGTTTCTTCAACACTAGCCTTAGATGTTCGGCATGTTCTTCCTCGTTCTTGGAGTAGATGAGTATATCATCAAGGTAAACCACGACGAATTTATCCAAATACTCCATGAAGATTGAATTCATCAATCGAGAAAAAGTGGCTGGAGCGTTGGTTAAACCGAAGGACATGACGGTGTACTCGTATTGGCCATAACGAGTAACAAAGGCCGTTTTAGGAATGTCCCCGTTCCTGATTTTGATTTGATGGTAGCCCAACCTCAAATCCATTTTGGAGAAGACTGAGGATCCAGCGAGCTGATCATACAGGTCGTTGATCCTGGGGAGCGATATTTGTTCTTGATTGTGACCAAATTGACAGGTCGATAATCTACAACCATCCGGTCCATACCATCCTTCTTCTTGACGAAGAGGACGGGGCAAGCCCACGGAGATGAACTAGGTCAGATGAAACCCTTTTTCAAGGACTCATCGAGTTGTTTCTTAAGCTCGGCTAGTTCTAGTGGTGCCATCTTATAGGGTCTTCTAGCAATCGGGACGGTTCCTGGAATGAGGTCTATTACGAACTCCACATCCCTGTCAGGTGGAACACCTGGCAATTCCTCTGGGAAGACATCCGCGAAGTCACGGACTACCGAGACGTCTTCAAGGTCTGGCAAAGGGCTGGCTTTAAGAGAATATAACCGTCGCTTGGCTATTCGGGTCAATACATTGACTATCTTCCCCGAAGGATGAGTGAGTTGAACAGTCCTAGAGAAGCAATCAATTTTGGCATGATGAGCTGACATCCAGTCCATACCCAAAATGATATTAATATCTGAAGATTTGAGAGCTATCAAAGATGCAAGGAAAACAAGTTTGTCGACTTGGATTTTATTTCCATAACTTACCCTGGAGGTTTGCCATCTAGAACCGGGAGTAGAAATTTCCATAGTGGATGGCATGTCACAGAATGCGGTGTTATGCAAACGAGCATAGTTCTCGGATATAAATGAATGAGAGGCTCCTGTATCAAAAAGAACAGATGCCGGGTGGCAATTAACAAGGAGCGTACCGAGAACGACGTTGGGATCCTCTTGAGCTTCTTCGGCAGAGATACAGTTGACATGGCCACGTGTAGCGGTGGCCGGCTTGGCGTGGAACACTTTCCCTGTCGGCTTGCCACGGCCAACAGCTTTAGCAGGTTGGTTGGGGTTGGTCTGGGGACACTCACGCATATAGTGGCCAGATTCCCCACACTTGAAACAAGTCACGGAACTGGTACGTGGAGGAGCACTGTTGGTTGGACCATCATAGGGCTTGGCTGGTGCAGACTGTTGAACGGGGCGAGGCGCCTGGAAGGATGGCCTCGGTGTGAACCTGGGTGGCAGGGCAGTGTTGGGCACCCACACGCGGCGCTTTTGAGGACCAGCACCGGATGAGGAACCCACGTCACGGCCATGCTTGCGTGTTGCGTCATAATCAGTCTGACCAGTCTCAGCACTGATGGCCTTGTTAACAAGCTTCTGAAAAGATGTGCACTCATGCAGACGGAGGTCGCGGCGAAGCTCAGGACTAAGCCCCTTACGGAACCTTGCTTGCTTCTTGGCATCGGTAGAAACTTCCTCAGTGGCATATCGTGCGAGGTTACCGAACTCCCTGCTGTAAGCATCCACAGAGAGTCGGCCCTGAGTGAAACTGCAAAATTCCTCACGTTTACGGTCCATGAGACCCTCCGGAATGTGATGTTCACGGAAAGCCTCGCTGAATTCAGCCCAAGTAGTGACATGGCCCGCTGGGCGCATAGCTCCATAATTCTCCCACCAGAGACTGGCGGGGCCTTCAAGATGATATGCAGCAAAGGTGACCTTGTCAGCCTCGGCTACTAGCGCGGAGCGCAGTTTGTGAGAAATACTGCGAAGCCAGTCATCAGCGTCGAGAGGCTCGACGGAGTGGTGGAACGTGGGTGGATGTAACTTGATGAAGTCACTGAGTGACACCACATTAGTCCCCTGATGGTGTGCTGTGTTCTGTTCAATACGCTCCAACAAACGGTTGCTCTCCCACTTGTTTCTTTCGGCTTCCATCATAACCTCGGCTAGGGAAGGAGGATGAGGCAGATTTGCATTCCTGACTTCACTGCCTTCGGCCTGCTCTTGGGGAGCAGGGTTAGTGCGCGTGTTGACCATCCTAGGTAAACAAGACAATGATTTAGTCAGAATGTTAAAATCCCGACATAGGACACAGAATGTAAGGAATAACTCGGAATGCAAGATGATCATCGGTATGACATGGTAGATACAGAAACTGCTTCTTTATTCCATCGTCATACACACCATACAAGGTTTAGTACAAGACCAAACAAGGTACTATTATGGTGAAAAGAAGATTACATCTCATCGGAGGCATCCCAAGCTCCTATACATTATTTTTCTACACCTCCGGAAGGCGGTACAAACTAGGTCATATCCCACGAGTCACGCAGGACGATAGACGACATAGCTGGTACGAACTAGTGATACTACCACTAACTCAGACCGATCTGTAGTAGTTCTCGTAGAAGTCACCTCCATAGCCTGGAAGCTCAACATGATCATGCGGGAACAGACGATCTCGCGGAGCTTGTGGACCATAGGGGCTAGGATGAGGTCTTGGACCAACAGACGGTGGCCTGCGGGGACCGCGAGGTGGGGTGATGCCTCCTACATCATGCCAACCCATCACATCTGGCAGAGCAGATCTCACAGGATAGAGATCGCGCATGTCCGAATATCCAGCTTGCACCGCCGGTGCAAACCGAGTCAACGTGGCCCAATGGTCAGCACGGGTATTGAAAAGCTCTAGCCTCAAGGCCCGATTTTCACGGTCCTTATCCTCGAGCATCTCAGCAGTGGTGCGAGTCCGTGAATCCTCCTGAGTGGGGTCAGCATAGATAGCCTGGAGATACCCTTGTGCTCCCGGAAGTGATCCTGGCATATACCAGAAATCAGAGTCCCGAAATAGGCCAGACCTGACTCGCATGATGGTCATCATAGAGTAGGCGGCGTCCTGCACCGCCATCTCAATAGTAACCCCGAGTCCATAGGAGCAGTGAAGGGGCTCGGTGGATCCAGGATAGGATGGAAATATCCTGACAGTGCAGAGATACTGGCTTTGATTAAAGTCTCGGAATTGCTCTTCGACCGTGTACTCAGGATACCAACGGTATCCAGCCTCAGTCATTACCCTGACCAACATGGCGGTATGGCCGGGTACATCTAGGCATCGAGTCAGGCGAACCACTTGATTGAGGTCACGAGTGGCCATCTGAAAGCACAACCATAATGCAAAGGCATTAGAATTTCTAGCAAAATTTTGGCAGCATAACAGCTGTAAATGCTCAAGAAGGATTTTGAGACATTTGACAAAGGATTTCATACACACTCAACAGCATCATATCAAGTTCTGGGTCCATCCTAGCAACATAATGTGACAGTAGAACTGAACTAGGCTTGTATCCATCAAACCTATAAGGTACTACTGATTAATAACACATGATCCTGATAGAGAGAATAGATCCTAATTCCTTAACCCCCGGTGGAAGAATAGACTGACTCAGATCAGAATGGCATAAGATAAAGGAGTAAAAAGAGCCTTACGTTCCAACCCACAAACAATTCCCCTACATATAACTAAAGAATTTCTAGACTCAACATCGACCAGTTTGGCTTGGAGAACCTACAGGCAGTCCGGCTCTGATGTCAACGCTGTCAGGACCCCGACTCGATGTCACATCGATCTAGCTTGTAACACCTCATATCACTTTATGGCCTCACGCACGGTATCCCCATGGGTGTTGCCTTACCTTTTCCCGGGACCGTTTGCGCCTTTTGGCTCACGTATATGATAGTGTCGCTAGCATCCATATGATAAGGATCCCGGGCTGACATGACTAGTTGTAAACCCAAAGTGGCGCAGACTTACAGGGACAGGCATCCATGACCCAGCTTCGAACGTGTCGGTCATCAGCATGTGGGTCCGGGCTGTAGCACTGGGCTAGCAGGACTCCAGTAAACCGGGCTGTAGCGGGCTAACAGGACTCCGGTACTCAATGCGTGACATTTCCCCGAAGGGACAGACACAGGAACGAAGAAGGACACATGCCGGCCAGCCTAAGTGTTCCAGAGCAGTAGCAAGCTACCATGGCTCAGCGGTAACACTAGGAGACATTTCCCGGTAAGAGAGGCTACCAAAGATAAACAACTAGATAGTTAGATCCCACACATACCAAGCATTTCAATATCATACACACAATATGCTCGATATGTGCAAATACAACATGGCATCACAACATGACTCTACGACACAAGTACTTTATTTAAGGCTCAGAGAGCCATACATAACATACACATAGGTACGGGTCACACGACCCAGCATTCAAGTCATACAGTCATACAAACCAGCAGCGGAAGTAGCTTGTCTGGGTACAGACAACTAGTAAAATAAAAGAGGCTTGGAAAGCCTAGCTATACTACGTGGTCCTTCACAAGCTCAGGATCACCACCTGGGCCTTAGCCTACTCATTGATGTCAACGTCTACGAAGAACCCATCAGAAGGGGTTGCAGCGTCTTCTGTAAAAATGTAAATTATAGCAACATGAGTACAAAGGTACTCAGCAAGACTTACATCAGATCCTACATACATGCACATTATCAAGAAGGGTTGGTGGAGTTATTGCAGCAAGCCAGCTTTGACTCTTGGCTAGGCTATCCTACGAGACTCCAACTTGAAATGGTTTTGCATACACGAGTCCACTACTCACCACTTCAATACACTACCGGGGATCCACCTCCATCTTCCTACGGAAGAGCCATCCTCGGCACTCACACTTATCTTGAGGCTTTTAGTAGTTTCCATTTACTTGTCTATGAACTATATAGGCAACCAAGTAGTCCTTTACCGCGGATGCGGCTATTCGAATAGATCATGATAACCCTGCAGGGGTGTACTTCTTCATACATGTTTCCACCACTTAGCGTCTGCACACGACATGTGCTCGGCAGACTTCAAGCGAAAGCCGACGTGGGTGTAGACCACGACCTACCTAAACACCTAAGTCTCTAGTCCAGGTTTATCGCCTATCCAGGTTCCATCCGCAGGGAGTCCGGCCGAGGTTTCCCATACGGCCCCGAACGATGTGAACAGGGTTCCCGAGATACCTAACGGGTATTCGGTACACCCGGCCACGTACCTACCGCATCACATCCCACCCCTACGGTCAGCGCTGTCCACGGCCTCCAGTAGGCTACAAACACCAGAAACTACTTGCAACTCCTGGACAGAGAGCTAGGGTGAATAAGAAGTCGAGCGGGGTCATATTTCAGGGCCCAATGCATGGTAGTAGTTGTGTCTTAAATCACACATACAGATCTCAGTGCTTAAGGTCGGCTTCAATGAAACAACCCACCATGTACTCCTACATGGCCTCTCATCGATACCTTTACCAAATCATGTTCACCACACCACTTTTATTACCGACATAATCATTTCACTCTAGTCCATCACCCAGATGAACCAGACCTGACACGACTCTAAGCATAGCAGGCATAGCAAGGTAGGAACAACACATACAAATGGCTCAATCAACTCCTACACATGCTAGTGGGTTTTATCTAGTTACTGTGGCAATGACAGGTCATGCAGAGGAAGTGGGTTCAACTACCGTAGCACACAGCAGTTTGAAACGCGTTGTCTTAATGCAGTAAAAGAGAGCAGGAGCGAGAACATGGGATTGTATCGATATGATCAAATGGTTGGTTGCTTGCCTGATGATTCGATGCACTTATACGGTTCTTCGTTAGGGTAATCACGGTACTCCTCGGAGGCAAAACCTGCCGCAAGAACACCGATACACAACCATCACCAAACAATGTGCAACAATATGATGCATGCATGAAACATGGCAATATGAGTGAGTTGGGCTAATGCAACTAAGACCAGAAGGGTTTGAACCAATTTGAATCAAAGATTCAAATTTCAAACTCAAACGTGGCCCTTTAAAGTGTTTTTCCTTGTTCTGCATTAAACATCAGGTTAACTTGTTTAATCATGCATGAAAATAGTACAGATGGATAGATTGGATTTTTTTGATCATTTTTCATATATAATTTGTCTGATTTGGAGTTACAGAATAAAAGTTATGAATTTTTGAAGTTTAAACTATATTCTGGAATTTCCTATATTAGATTAATTCCAGAAAATCAATTACTGCGTCAGCCTGACGTCAATGTGACGTCAGCAGGTCAACGGGACACGTCCGGGTCAAACCTGACAGTGGGTCCCGCGTGTCAGTGTGATTAATTAAACTGAAATTAATTTAAACTAATCCTAATTAGTTAACAGGGCTGGGCCCCACCTGTCATTGACTCAGGGGAGTCAACCAGGGCCCACCCGTGGTCAAACCCGGGTCGGCTGCACCGGCGTTTAGCCGCCGGCGAGCCCGACGCGGCGGCGGAAGTGGTTTTGGCCGTTTCGGCCACCAAATAGGTCGCGGAGACCACCCGAGTGGAGCTGAGGACGAGCCGCAGCTCTTGGTGGAGTCCGTTGGGGTCGGGGTGGCCGGAGTTGGCGCCGGCGACGACCTTGGCGGCCACCGGGGTTCGGCCGAAGTCAAACTTGTCGCTAGGGGGGTCAGTGAGGTGCGGGGAGTAGCTAGTTAGGTGCTACGTGACGCGGTGAGCATGATGGACACCGTGGAGTGGTCGGAGAGTGACCGGGAGCACGTCGGCGACGAGCTCCACGGTGGTGGGTGCGGTTGAGCTCCGGGAGGTCGCTACACGGCTCGAGAATGAGAGAGGGAGGGTAGGAGGGGTAGCTGGGCTCACAGCGCACCCGTAGAGGCCACCGGCGGGGTCGGGGACGAGCTGAGGCGGCGACGGCATTGAAGGGGATCTCCGGCGACGGCGGTTCGGGCGAGGTCGTTGCGGTGGACTCGGGCGTTGCGAGCGCTCGGGGCTCGGCTTGCTCGATGGAGAGGAGGGTAGCGGAGCTCCTGGACATGATGAGAGGACGCACGGGCGGTGGGGAGCGCGGCTACGACGTAGGCACGGCGGCGGTAGCGTCGGCCATGGCTGGGGGGCGCGAGGGGGAGGAGCTGGAGAGGAAAGGGGGTGTCTGGGGGGTTCGGGGGAGAGAGGGAGAGCGATCCACGACGTCACCGGGCGAGGGGAGCGGCGAGGCGGCGAGCAGGTGCATGGCGCGCGCTGCGGTCGCCGTCGGGCACCTGCCTGCCTGCCTGGCCGGCAAGCAGCTCGCTGGAGCGGTGCTGGGCTGGGCCGGCAGGTGGGCCGGGTGCTGGCGACAGGTAAGTTTTTCTATTTTTCTCTGTTTCTGTTTTTTTAATACTTCTGCAACTTTGTTGAATTAATAAAAATACTTAGGCAACTCCTAAAATCACCAAACTACTCCTGGTCCATAGTTGGATTATTTCCAACATGAAACATTTTAGTTTGGAGATATTTGAGCATTTAAATATTTTATATAATTTTAAATGCCCAAATTCAAATATTTATGATTTAATTCACAAACCCTAAGATGGCCTAGGAAAATGTGCATCACTTTTGGCAGAGGTTCTGAACCAAGACAAAAATGATGGGCATTTTAGAAGGGCATTTCAGGTTCATTGAAAAAGTTTTTTAGTAAACCCTAATTGGTTTCAGAGGGGACTGGGGGTTCTGTCATCCCCATTTCAGGTTTCTGATGAAAGAATAAACATGATGCAACACTCTAATGCCTGACTAGCTAGGGTGTGACAGCAATCAACTTGCATATTCCTGCAGTGACATTGGGGGTAATCTAGGCATAGAGGTTGATGCACGTTTTCGTCCTTCTTTCTCTGATAGAAACCTTGGGGCACTCTTTGAAGTTCTTTGTGTTGGATTGAATATTATGAATCTGAAGTTCTTTGATGCCGATCGTATAATTGACTCGCGGATACTTGTGGTGACATTGGAGTATCTAGGTGACATTAGAGTTGGTTGATGCGTATCGTATGGTGTTATTTTAGTATGAACTCTAGGGCTATTTGCACTTATAGAGATAGCACAATAGATTGATCGCAAAAGATAACTTTGAGGTGGTTTCGTACCCTACAACAATTTCATCTTAAGTTCTCTGCTAGATAAGAACTTTGGAGTGATTCTTTGTCGCACGTTGAGGGATTGTTATATGATTCAATTATGTTAGCACTGCTGAGAGATTACAGTAGTGAAAGGATGATCCCTAGGCCTTGTTTATAAGCATTGCAATACCGTTTGTGCTCACTTTTGTTACTTGCTACCTTGTTGTTTTTATATTTTTTGATTACAAAAACCTATGTCTACTATACATACTACACTTGTATCACCATCTCTTCACTGAACAAGTGCACCTATGCAATTTCTCTCTCTCTCTCTCTCGTGATACATCAAGATCATGCCAAATCAAGAACACGAGAGAGAGAGAGAGAGAGAGAGAGAGAGAGAGAGAGATCAAACACATAGCTACTAGTGCATACCCTCGGCTCGAGGGTGAACTACTCCCTCCTTATCATGGTGGCTGCCGGGATGATGAATATGGCCTCCGGTGATGATTTCCCCCTCTGGAAGGGTGCCAGAACAGGGCTCCAGATGGTATTTCAAAGGTATAGAGGTGCGTGGCGGCGGTGTCGAAGTCCTAGGGTTATTTCTGGGGGTTTCTCTATTTATAGGATTTTTGGCGTCAGTCTCACGTCAAGATGGGCTTCAAGGGGCCCACTAGGCACCAGGGCGCGCCCCAGGCTCCTAGCACGCCCTGGTGGGTAGTGGCCACCTCCTTCACCTTCTGGTCCTCCCACAAAGCTTCTAGTGTCTCTTTTGTTCCAAAAAAATCGTCAACAAGTTTCACTGCATTTGGAGAACTTTTATTTCTGCACAAAAAACAACACCATGGTAGTTCTGCTGGAACAGAGTCAGTCCAGGTTAGTTTCATTCAAATCATACCAAAACAATATAAAATTGCTGTAAACATGTCATGAATACTTCATAAATTATAGATACGTTGGAGACGTATCACCCGCTGACCTCCGCCTTGGGTGGTACTACCGCTCCCATCGGAGCCGTACTACCGCTTGTAGGCGGTACTACCGCTGCAGCTGCACGGTACTATCGCTTGGGGCTGTCAACTTCCACTTCCCTCATATAAAACTTTAACTCATTTTGATTCATTCCTTTGGCTTATGCAATTATTTACACATGATTTTCCCTCGTTTCTCATTGTTGCCCGATGCAAGAATCTAGAACGTCCAGGTGGCTCAAAGTGCTATCACACTTCAGAGGATGTCAGTGCCACTACAAGTGCTCAGCCAATGCAGAGATCCAAGCAAGTTGGAAGCAAGCCAAAGGAGAAGGTTGAGTCTGGGATGGAGATGTCTGCCAAGGAGTTTTGCCTATTTCGCTACCGCAACCCATATCGCAACAAGCAAGATCTAGCTCTTTTCAACTGTCCCTTCTGGACCAAGCAGCATCGATCTATCTACCTTGACGTTCTCAAAGGGAAGAAGAACCTATTTGTGAAGGTCAGGTCCATTGATATGCATCATATGCAGAAGAATCTGTCGTACTTTGGAGAAGTACTTGAGCTGTGTAATCAGCTGAACATTGTCAGGCTGATGACATTCAATAAGGATTTTGATGCAGACATTATGGCTCAGTTCTATGCCACGGTTCACCTAGGTTCTGATGTGGAGAGGACTTTTGACTTGGATGACTAACAGAAAGGTGATTTCTGTCAAGTGGAAAGAGTTCATGGATATCTTGGGATGCTATGACGATAAGGGGCTTGATAACCCTGTCGGGGTGCACCCTCACAAGAAGGTGGATGCTATGCACAAGTCTTCTCTTTGTCCCTATAGCACTTTGAAGATTTCTCCAACCACCCAGAAGAAGACCTATGAGTTGTACCCTTTCGTAGATATCATGCATCGCATCTTTAGGCACACTCTCTTCCCTCGCATTGGGAAATTGGATTAGGTACATTCCTACCTAGTGTACTTGTTGCTCTTCTGTCAGAAGGAGAAGAAGGAGAATGACAATCTTTGGATGTATCTCATATCATGTGGTCAGATCTTCTCTCGGCCATCACGGAGCGCAAGTGTGCCATTTATGGTCCTTACTTGATGATGCTCATCGAGAAAACATGGGCGTCCACTTTTTCTGATGAGATGTTTGTGACTAGTGACTTGACCTCTCATGACGTGGTTTGACTGAGGCAGAAGGTGACCTGGGGCACTCCTGTTCCTAAGAAGGAGGCCCCTATGGATGAGGATGAACTCGAGCATGATGATGAGCCCAACTATGAGTCGTTTGGCATAGAGCCCTCTCGGGCTAAGAAGCTCAAGTCAAAGAAGAAGCTGTTCTGCATGGAGGCTCATGGGAAGTAGAAGGCACATGTGGCAGAGAAGAAAGCCTGCAGTCGTGACAAGCTCATCATGAGGCATCTTGGGCTCAAGGTTCCCAATGGGTCAGAGTTGAGGATCACAGATGAGGAGGAGTGGACGAATCAGCATTGCCAGTGGATGGACTCGGAGGTTGATCAGACTACCACTGCTGCTGATGATGAGGAGGAGGAGGACTCCAGAAACCACGGGGAGTGGTGATGATGATGATCTCCTGTGTTGCTACCACTTGTGACCGTTGTAGTGCCCTTTGCCCTTTTGGTGTCTCGATGCCAAAGGGTGAGAGTGTTTAGGGATTTTCCGAGTCACGAGTGCATCGTATTTGCTTGCTTTTCTCTCTCGTGAACTCTTTTATCGTCTGTTTGGTTTGTGTTTGTGAGACCTGGAGACCGAGTCATATGGTGTAAGACATATGCTACCTTATCACTATCTTTATGTCTAGTACTATGTTAGCTTGTGAGATATTATCTTTATCTTGTGCCCTATCTTTATGTTCACATGATATTCCCTGCATCCATGTCCATCTCTCTTATATTGTTGATGCAAGTATTGTCGGTCTATGAAATATAGAGGGAGTGGTGATCCTAGTGTGTGTGCTTTGCATTCCAAAAGCATACTTAATTAGTGCCCACATCTAGGGGAAGGCCGTCTATATTTTGTAAATGTGGGGTTTGCATATTATCTTGTTATATCCTTGTACAAATCCCGTATTGTCATAATCTACCAAGAAGGGGGAGATTGTTAGGGCATATTTCTCCCTTAGTGGTTTTGGTGATTGATGACAATGCTTTTGTAGACTAATCATGTGCATTGAGCATTTCAGATAAATGATCATGTGGCACAAGATGATTTTAGCCCCTCGGAATTCTTTAAGAGAAGAAAGTTATTTTCCTTTGTTTCATTTTTGGTGGATTTGAGTCGTAGGGGAACCGTACTATTAAGAGGGAGGTCCGCTTCAGAAAGGTTTGGGTGGAATCATCACATACACTCTCATTTGCACCCTCGTTCTTTGCCGCTTCGATGGAACTGTAGCTCTGTTTACTTGTAGTGGTCCTGAACACTCCAAGCGGTAGTACCATGGGGCAGTGCCGCGCATGGTACTTCTGTCTTCAGGGATGCGATTTTTTGTGTCGGGTTGCGTGGCAGTGGGTCGGTAGCATGAGCGGTGATACGTCTCCATCATATCTATAATTTTTTATCATTCCACGCCAATATTATACAACTTTCACATGCTTTTAGCAAAAACTTATATGATTTATTGGACTGACGTATTGATCCAGTGCCAGTGCCAGTTCCTGTTAATTGCATATTTTTTGTTTCGCGGAATATCCACATCAAACAAAGTCCAAATGAGATAAAACTTTACGAATATTTATTTCGGAATATATGTGAATTTTTGGAAGAAGAATCAACGCAAGATGATACTCGAGGGGCCCAGTAGGCACCAGGGCGCACTAGGGGGCCAATGCGAGCCTTGATAGTAGTGGGCACTTCGTAATGCGGTTAGTGCCCTTCCTCCGCCACAAGAAAGATGATTTATGGATAAAAACCCCTCAAAATTTAAGCTCAATCGGAGTTACAGATCTCCGGGAATTTAAGAAATGGTAAAGGGCCAGAAAACACGAACACGAAACAAAATAGAACAAAGAGAGAGATCCAATCTCAGAGGGGCTCCTGCCGCTCCGCCACCATGGTGGCCATGGTCCAGAGGGGGAACACTCTTCTCATCTAGGGGGAGGCCAATGAAGAATAAGAAGGAGGAGGGCTCTCTCCCCCTCTCTCCCAGTGGCGCCGGAACGCCACCGGCGAAATCATTGTGACGGCGATCTACACCAACAACTTCGCCGCCGTCACTGACGGTGTCCTGGACTAGGGGGTACTCACCACGTCGTCTCCCAATCAGTTAGATTGGGCCGAGGACCCCCATGGCCGTATACTCATGGGCCAGCTCGGACAACCCCTGCCGCATACAAGGAAGACTCGACAAGACTTGGCACCCAAGACAAGGACTCTCCTAAACCCTAGGCCTCTGGTATCTTATATAACCGAGGCCAGGCTAGTCAATAGAGAATCTGATATTCATTACTACAATCTCGTGGTAGACACATGTACTCTGTACTACACCCATATGAATACAATCAAAAGCAGCATGTAGGGTATTATCTCATCAAGAGAGCCCGAAGTTGGGTAAAACCCCGTGTCCATGTTACCATCGCTCCAAGACGCATATCTTAGGACCCTTACTACGAGATATTTCGGATATTGAACCGACATTGGTGCTTTCATTGAGAGCCTACTAGGTGTCATCACGGATCGACAGCATAAATCCGAGTCATGATTTCAATTCGATATATTTCGTCTACATCAGATTCCTTTTGCAATTATTATCTGTAGTCTTGTGCTATTTTGTTTGCAGACTAAATTTGATCTCAAGCGCCATCAGGCGATCCGGATTATACTAGGCGAACCGAGGCCTCCGCCGGACATGCATGCATCGTGCAGCACCGGCTCTACCTCACTTGACATCAGGAGATCAGGCAAACAGGACATGTGCGTAGAGATCGACCAGCAGCCAGCCTTGCGTGACGTATGCGGTGCTGGATCCCGAGAAGCAAAAGCCGAAGACAGGCCAGTACCAGGTGGTAGAGAAGAGGACGCTCCTGCACGGCAAGAGCCATCCAGGGAGATCCCTTCCCTTTTGTCTTTTTCCTTTTATATGCAGTTTCCCTTTTTAATTCTGCGCAAGCATGGTTTCCAAAGTATAGTAGCTCAACTAGTACCGGTACCATGGCTTTCACGTACTCGTGGATCCCTATGAAAGATCAAAGTAATCTGAACACAGATCAGTTCATCTGTTTGCTTCAGTCTACTACGATCATCCCCAAACATCCAGGTGATATTTTTCCAATACTAATGGCGTATGTTCTTTACTATTAATTTTTGAGGATTTATTACTTCGGTCGTCTATTTTTCATAGATCGGTCAATATGGCGTACAACTTGGCCTCGCCGCTACCGCCCCGTGTCAAACATCGTCTACCGGGGGCTTTGAGTTTCGCGACTATCTTGGTCACGACATCGACAGGTCAATATCATCGTCCCGCGAATTCGGACCGAGCTACGCTGGCACCGTTGCGTCACCACCTTGACAAGCAGACCTCGGCACCCAGGCTATATTTCTTAAATTATTTATTTTGCATAAATAAATTATACAAAAGAATTTTTTACTTCCGTTGCTTTATGTTTGCAGTAAAATTAATAGTGGCAGCTTTGGGCAGCCCATTAGCTACTCATGAATATACTAGCAAGGGAAGTACTGCTTGTGCTAAATTGATCACGTTTTTCATATTTAATTGATAGATATCCTCTTTTTACTTGGATATACTAATCCATCTTGGATTACTAATTCAATAGTCCTTTTTTGTCCATTATTGCCACCACATGCTCGGCGTTAGCTCTGGCTTGATCGGCTTCTCAAGGGCGCACGTGCAGCAAAGCGTACATGGAGCGGCGGCAACACATCCCGAGCGACCACATGCAGATGAGGACCTCCGAACACACATCAGGGAGATTTCTTTTTTCCAGCTCCTAGTTGGTCGCTGGTCTTCTGCTACTTTTTTGCTGAAAATTGCATAAGCCTATAACCATATTGATTATACTAGTTTTGCAACCAGTCCCGGTCATCGCCGTCGAACAGGTTCTATTTTTTCCTAACTATTCAGTTAGCTCCTAAAATTATTGCACATAGAATGTTTTCTGTTGTTTTGCACTACATTATTTTCCAGGAATATTTTGTTGACACTTGTGCACGACGTCGGCCTAACCGGCGTCTGACCGTCACCGAGGCTGGCCGACCTGTGTCGACATCGTCGCGCGATGCCCCGCCGACATTGGCTTCGATGCCAGTCCATATCTCTTTAAAAAAATGTTTGGCGTAAATTAATTATGCGATGATTTTTTATACATATTTATATTATTATTATTTTTGGACTGCCATATTTTACGTGTGCAGGTAATCAACTCGACTGCATCACGCGGTCAACCCTGTGGCGTCGCCTCGGCGCGCGTCCCTATGCTAACGACTTCGGCTGCGTCACGCGTTCACCTTGGTATGCCGACGTCATCATCACGCCTCGGCCGGACCGGGGGCTTCGCCTTACCACATCGGCCGAGCCGTGTCATTACTCCGGAGTGCCGACCTCCTTGCTCGGACTTCTCGGGCTTGGAGGCAGGGACCTCGGCCATGCCGAGGACTACGAACCTTGTCGGATCTGTCACAGATCAATGGGCGTCTTCGTCCCGCCACAAGCCCGAATCGCGTCATCAACACCGAGCACATTAACCAGCTAAGTCGCTTTCAATTTTAATTTTTGTTTGGTTCGACCAAGCATTATACTTTTTTGGCAAAAAGTTGTTTGTGAAAAAATTCCTTGTCATAACTTTGTTTGTGACACACAAATTCAAATACCCCGTTTACTTGGGGGCTTCCTTTATGAAGCCTTTCCTCTTGCAAATGATGATACTTGTACGGCTTAGTTCCTTGTTTGTGTATTACGCCACAATATGCACCATGTTGACTTAAGCGATTTGCAAGCTGGGTTGCCTTGTTCCTGCGTTTACCCCTACGTTCCCGATTGTTCGGCTAGGAAGTAAAGGGAGCACCTCTGCGATTGTCACGATCGGGTCATCCGAGCCGGACCCTAGACTGGGTGAAGCCGAAAGCAAGCGCTCTTACTGTTTTCAATAATGGTCGGCACACAACAGAACTCATGAGTACAAAAAATCTATTGCACAAGTCTCACAGTAATAATGAGCAACCGAAGAAAGGTATCGGTGGGGGTACTATTTACTTCGAAGATGCTTCTTACACTTCGTCGGTAATATAGCATAAGTTCCTTGAGCGCGCTTTATCTGTTACAGCCTTATGGCCTGATTGCCTGGTTATTGGAAACACCGTCGATATTCTCGACAGGTGGAGTACATAACACTTTTTGGTCCTTACCGAAGAGGGAGAAGCCGACGGTCGGTTAAGACGCGTATAAAGTTCGGGTGAACAAATATGATACAAGTACTTCGGTACATACAATCATTATACATAAAATTCTTTTACCCAAGTCACTCGGGGGCTCTTAAATTTACGTGAGCTATTTTATAATAAGTGTTCTTCTTCTTAGTCGTTGCAAAGTCTGTTTTCCATCACTCCTTTTTTCGACGCGAGTGTGTGGTCAATAGCTAGGGAGCCTAATTTCTCTCTCAAAGCCGCTAAAGTTTGCTAAACTAGCCTAACGAGAAGTACTCCGCCTTCGGGATAGGAGGTTGAAGTTGTAGGCTGACCTGCTTGAAGTTTTGAGATAGGGTGTGTCATGTTAAAGCACGACAGAAGCACAATTTTTTTTCTAAGACCAATTTTCTGATTGGCACCGAACAATTGATCTAGTTCAGACGTCGAGTTTTTACTGACGTTTTTTGGTTTTCCAGTCCTATGGCACTTTTCAACTATTTGTGTGTTTTCCGCATAAGTCTCGCAGTGCAACACCGGACACCTTTAGAGATTCGGCAAAAATTCTCGGATATTACTATATATGCATCAGTTTCGAATTGTGTCTTCGGTCAATAGTTGGGTTGCCCGGCTCCTGTGCTTGCCTCCTATGTTTCGCTTTGTTCGGCTAGGTGTGCAAAGGGAGAACCACTGCGATTGTGCTTCCAGCTCGCATGGTTAAGCACCTGAGTGGAGAAAGTCGAAAACTGACTGTCACAATAAGCGTAAACTGGTCAGCGGTCCAATGACTGTATTAAATGACGGGCCGTTCATAACATTGGCCGAAGTGTTTACGGCTTGACCTCGGCTGTCGCCGAACACTAACCGGGGGGCTACTTGCTGGCCTCCCAACTTTAAGCTCCTATGACTAAGTGAAAGTTATAAAGCCCGCATATCTGATTGCCTCGTTTCCGCCAACACAACCGCCTTCGGCCACCGAGACGTCGGCTAAGGGTTGTTTTTTTATTACGGAAACACCCTGCATAGCATCTACAAGGGGGTAGAAGCCGACGATGGGCCACTTTCAAATTATAAATGGTCGCAACCGAAGTGAAAATTTGGGTTCATTTAGACCACAGAGTTTGGAAGCTTTCCCCGAACTAAATCCTCAGTATTTTCCTCCCACATTGATCCTAGCTGAGGTTTCATGATCATGCTTAGCATGACAACCCAAAGAAAGGAACCGATAGCGGTACTATTTTCTTTGGACGATGTTTCTTATGTTAAACAATAATATAACATGTCTCTCTGCGTACCTTCGTTTATAAAACCGTATGGCCGGATTGCCTTGTTTGTCGTAAATCTTTGCCCTCATAAAGGCTTTATAAAGTAGGACAAACACTCCTCGGCTGCTGGCCGAGGAGGTTGAAGCCGATGGTCGGTCAACAAAGTTTTGTACAATGCGGATCCGAGCATTAATGACGTAAAGTACTTGGATATATAAAGTCATTGCATATAATTTGTGATTTTACTATGGATATCGATCCTTAATCCGGCCTCCCGTGCCCGCATTAAGGCTCGGGGGCTACTGGGCTTCGGGCTTATTATTTACAAATATTAAAAGGGCACATCGATCCCCTGATCTAGTGTTTCCACCTGACCAGTGTCTCGGGGGCTATTGCATTGACAATCCAATGCAGAAAATTTAAAATGCAATATAGTTTTCGAGGAGATTATTATCCTCAGGTTGGTCGGCGCACCCAACCCGAGTCTCGAGGACTTTGCACACCGCGTTTCTATTCCTAAGTATTTTGCCGAGCTGGGAATTGATCCTCAGGTCGATTTTGCGAATCAACCTAAGTCTCAGGGGCTACTAGGATCAGTGGTATTATGTCATCCTTCAGGTACATCTCGGGTTTCCGACTGACACACACCTTGAGGGTTACTGATATACATATACCGGCTATACATCTCGTCAGAGATTACATTACACAATTCGGAATTAAATTTATAAAAATCAGCCCATGGCCAAGGTGGTGCACCACCTCGGAAGTAGTCCGACATAAAGCTCGGGTGACAGTGGCTGGCTCCATAGAGGGCATTTCCGGCATTAAGCTCGGCTAAACTCCTACAACTTTTTTGAACCAAGGTGATCTATGACACCTCGGATACAGTTCGGCGTTGGAGCTTGACATAGTCCGGCATTTGAGCTAGGATACAGTCCGGCATTGGAGCTCGAAAGCGGTCCGGCATTGGTGCTTGGCTGCAAAAGATATGTCGAATGTAGTCTGGCGTTGGAGCTCGGATGCAAGAGGATACCGCCCCACGGGAACAACTTCAAACCCAAGGTGTGGCGTGAAAAATAACAAGGCATTGATAAAGGCCGATAACTTAAAGGGGCTCCTCGGATACCCGACGTATAAACTTTTCGGATCCACTTCGGAAATCCTCAAGATCGAAGATGAGAAGATTTATTGAACCAGTTTTCAAGACCGACGACCGAAGATGAAGAACAGTCCAGAAGAACCGAGGAGCGTCCCCAACTTGAAGACCGGTTCAGGAGGCTACTGACGGTGTCCTGGACTAGGGGGTACTCACCACGTCGTCTCCCGATCAGTTAGATTAGGCCAAGGACCCCCATGGCCGTATACTCATGGGCCAGTTCATGCAACCCCTGCCGCATACAAGGAAGACTCCACAAGACTTGGCGCCTAAGACAAGGACTCTCCTAAACCCTAGGCCTCCGGTATCTCATATAAACCGTGGCCAGGCTAGTCAATAGACAATCTGATATTCATTACTACAATCTCGTGGTAGACACATGTACTTTGTACTACACCCATATGAATACAATCAAAAGCAGCATGTAGGGTATTATCTCATCAAGAGAGCCTGAAGCTGGGTAAAACCCCGTGTCCATGTTACCATTGCTCCAAGACACCTAGCTTAGGACCCCTACTACGAGATACGCTGGATATTGAACCGACAGTCACCACCAACTCTCCCCCCTCTATGAAGCAATGTAACACCTATTCTACCCGCTGTAATCTCTACTTAAACATGGTTCTTAATGCTACATATTATTATCCAATGATGTGTTGCCATCCTATGATGTTTGAGTAGATCTGTTTTATCCTATGGGTTGATTGATGATTATGATTGGTTTGAGTTGTATATTTTACTTTGGTGCTGTCCTATGGTGCCCTCCGTGTCACGCAAGAGTGAGGGATTCCCGCTATAGAGTGTTGCAGTACATTCATGATTTGCTTATAGTGGGTGGCGAGAGTGACAGAAGCTTATACCCGAGTGAGGGGGTTGTTGTGTATGGGATAAAGAGGACTTGATACTTAATGCAATGGTTGGGTTTTACCTTAACTTTGGTAGTTGTGGATGCTTGCTAGAGTTGCAACCACAAGTGCATATGATCCAAGTACGTAAACTATGTTAGCTCATGCCTCTCCCTCATATAAAATTGCAATAATGATTACCGATCTAGTTATCGATTGCCTATGGACAAAATACTTCTCTTGTGTTATAAAAGTCTTTCTACTAAACAACTAACTATTATTTCTCGCAAAGTACTCCTAGTTTTATTCTTGCAAAGTAGTTCTAGCATCACACCTACAAAATAGTTTCATACTTGTTCTTGGTAAAGTGTACATTAAGTCTGGGTAGAGTTGTATTGGTGGTTGATAGAACTTGAAGGGAATATAAATCCTACCTTGCGCTCCTCATTGGGTTCGACACTCTTATTTATCGAAAAAGCTACAATTGATCCCCTATACTTGTGGGTTATCAAGACCTTTTTCTGGCACCGTTCCCGGGGAGCAATAGCGTGGGGTGAATATTCTCGTGTGTGCTTGTTTGCTTTATCACTAAGTAGATTTTATTTTCTATTCTAAATTGTTCTCTATCTTTAGTTATGGATATGGAACACAAAATACCAAAAAAATTAGTTGTACTTGCTACTCATGGAGATGGGAACCTCCAAAAATCCTTGATGCTCATCATGTGGAAAATATTGAACACTACTTTGGTAATCCTAAGAAAACCCCATTCAACTTGATAATGGGAGACACGCTGGATCAACGTGAATACTTTAGGGATTATCGCTTGACGCAAAAAGGGAAACTCTTATGGGATGAAATTGATTGTTTGCAATGGTATGCTTGGAATTTATGCTTGACATATGATTATACTTGTTGCTCTAAGATGAAGGCTCCCCACCTTCCCTTTTCATATGATTTTAATGATAATCAAACCTTGGCTTCTTATGCTCAAGGTATTTATGATTACTATGACGTGGAACGAATAGAAGAATTTGTTGCTTTTAAGGGTGCTTGTGAAATTAAATGTTTGTTTGAAGAGTATGAAGATTATGATGATGTTGTTTATCGATCTGAAAATTTTGCTATACTTAAATATTGCTATGACAGTTGTAAATACAATGTTGATATTGATGCATTTATTGAGAAGGTCTCTACTGTCCAAGAAGAAACTAATATTTACAGGAATCTATGGTAGAAGAAATTGCTGAAATTTTGAGCTCATTAGATGAAAAAGAAGAGGAGGAGAGCGAAGAACAAAAGGAGGAAGAGCAGATTGATCACCTGTGCCCACCTTCTAGTGAGAGTAACTCTTCAACTCATACATTGTTTAATTTCCCTTCGTACTTACCAAAGGATGTATGCTGTGATCCGTTGATTCATTTCACATATCCCTTTTTTGATGAAATTGATGCTTGCTATGATTGTGGCCATGATGCCAATATGAATGATGCTTACGGAGATGAACTTGCTATGGCACCCACACATGATAGTCCTATTATCTTTTTGAATTCTGCCAACTACACTGTATCGGAGAAGTTTGCTCTTATTAAGGATTATACTAATGGGTTGCGTTTTACCACTACACATGATAATTTTGATGGGTATAATATGCATGTGCTTGCTGCTCCTACTTGCAATTATTATAAGAGAGGAACTACATCTCCGCCTCTCAATGTTTTCAGCACGATAAAATTGCAATAAACTGTTTATGCTATGTATCGTCCTTTACTTTGTGTGCATGAATTGTTCTTTTATGACATGCTGATACATAGGAAGAGAATTAGACTTAGTTGTTACATGATATATATTAGTTTGTGCTCACTACTAAAATACAAATCATTGTTAATTAAAATTGGCTTTGATATACCTTGGGATCCAGGTGGATCTATCACTTGGGCACCTTATGCCTAGCTTAATGGCTTTAAAGAAAGTGTTGTCAGGGAGACAACCCGGAAGTTTTAGAGAGTCATTTTATTCTGTTGTGTGATTTTATAAAGTTTAAAAACAAAATACTATAGAGGGGAACCTAAAACTTTTCAAAAGAGAAAGCAAAAGTATAAAGAAGAGCACCATTGAAGTAGGGGAGCTCCTTGAAGTTTGTTCATGCCCATGGAAACTTTGCAAATCTTGAATTACACAAACTTTTCAACAAAAATAATTATCCCCTTGTAAAACTCCATTGTATTATAAAATAATGTGCTGAGATTTGCCTTTAGGATGTTTAAATTGCTTGTTTGGTATGTGCGGTGCAAAAAGAGAAACTTTTGTTGTAGTGTGTGAATTTACGTTTTTACTGGAACATGCAAAAAATCTGAAATTTTACACAGTATTGCTATGTGACATCCCAAATTTTCAGAATTTTTGGAGTTATAGAAGTATGTTCATTGTTCGGATTACTACAGATTGTTCTGTTTTTGACAGATTCTATTTTTGTTGCGATGTTTGCTTGTTTTGATGAATCTATGGATTGTATCGGGAGGTATAATCCATGGTAGTTAGAATGCATTAGGTATAATGCAATAATAAAATATGAATGGGTTTGCAATAGTACTTAAAGTAGTGATTTGCATTATTATACTAAAGGATCTCACGAAGGTTTTGTTAAGTTTTGTGTGGATGAAGTGTTTGAAGACCGAGGAGGTCTCGATATGAGGAGAAGGAGGAGAGGCGAGAGTTCAAGCTTGGTGATGCCCAAGGCACCCCAAGTAAATATTCAAGGAGACTCAAGCGTCTAAGCTTGGGGATGCCCTTGAAGGCATCCCATCTTTCTTCAACAAGTATCGGTATGTTTCGCTTTTTGTTTTGTTCACATGATATGTGTAAATTCTTGGAGCGTCTTTTGGGTTTATATTTTCCTTTCCATTCATGCACCATGTTGGTATGAGATAGTCCTTGGTTGATTTATAGAATGCTCTTTGCACTTCACTTATATCTTTTAAGTATGTCTTTATAAAATGCTTCATGTGCTTCACTTATATCATTTCAAGTTTGGATTTCTTGTTTCTCCTTACATGGAAAACTGTTATTTGTACAATGATCTTTTGCGTCACTTATATTTGTTAGATCATGGTCTTTTGTAGAAAGAGTTAAACTCTCTTTCTTCACTTATATCTATTTAGAGAGTTAAAAGGAATTGGTCATTCACATGGTTAGTCATAAAATCCAACATAAAACTTGTAGATCACTGAATATGATATGTTTGATTCCTAGCAGTAGTTTTGCGATATAGAGATGATAATATGTGGGAGGTAATAGTGAATGATTCTGTTTAGTAGGAATATTGGTGTTAAGGTTTGCGATTCCCGAAGTATGCACGTATAGTCTCTTGTTATGCTATGAAGTTGGAGCATGATTTATTATTGATTGTCTTCCTTTGCATGGAGGTCGGGGGCGCGCGATGGTCAAATCCTACCAATATCCCCCCTATGGGCATGCATAGTAGTACTTTGCTAGGGCCAATAAACTTTTGCAATAAGTATGTGAGTTCTTTATGACTAATGTGAGTCCATGGATTATACGCACTCTAACCTTTATGTTATATGCTAGCCTGTCCGGTGTCGTGCATTGCCCTTTCTCACCTCGAGAGTTAGTGCAAACTTCGCCGGTGCATCCAAACCCAATGATATGATACGCTCTATCACACATAAGCCTCATTATAGCTTCCTCAAAACAGCCACCATACCTACCTATTATGGCATTCCCATAGCCATTCTGAGATATATTGCCATGCAACTTCCATCATCATATACATGAATTGAGCATTCATTGTCATATTGCTTTGCATGATCGTAAGATATCTAGTATGATATTTGCATGGCTCGTCTGTTTTTTGATATATTTGCTATGCTAGATCATTGCTCGTCCTGGTACACTGCCAGAGGCATTCATATAGAGTCATACTTTGTTCTAGGTATCGAGTTGTAATATTGAGTTGTAAGTAGATAGAAGTGTGATGATCATCATTATTCATTATTAGAGCATGTCCTAGTGAGGAAAGGATGATGGAGACTATGATTCCCCCACAAGTCAGGACGAGACTCCGGAAAAAAATAAAAAAGGGAAAAAGTGAGGCCAAAAAGAGCCTAATAGAAAAAGAAAAAAATTAAAAAATGAGAGAAAAGAGTGAAGGGGCAATGATACTATCCTTTACCACACTTGTGCTTTACAGTAGCATCATGTTTTTCATGTAGAGAGTCTCCTATGTTGTCACTTTCATATACTAGTGGGAATTTTTCATTATAGAACTTGGCTTGTATATTCCGATTGTTGGCTTCCTCAAAAGCCCGAGGTCTTTGAGGAAGCAAGTTGGATGCAGGCCCACTTAGTTTTTAGTTTGAGCTTTCATACACTCATAGCTCATAGTCCATCCGTTGCATGGCAATCCCTACTCCTCGCATTGATATCAATGAATGGGCATCTCCATAGCCCGTTGATTAGTCACATTGATGTGAGATTTTCTTCTTTTTTTGTCTTCTCCATATTAATCTCTACCACTGTATTCTATTCCTTGCATAGTGTTATATCCATGGCTTGCGCTCATGTATTGCGTGGGAGTTGAAAAAGCTGAAGCGCGTTAAGAAGTACGAACCAATTGATTGGCTGACACTGGGGTAGTACATGATAAATAATTTGTGTTAAGAAGATGGAGCATGACAAGACTATATGACTTTGTAGGGATAGCATTCTTTAGCATTGATATTTTGAAAGACATGATTGTTAGTTGGGATGCCTGAGTATTGATGCCTATATGTCAAATTATAGGCTATTGCTTTGAATCACTCGTGCCTTAATATTCATGCCATGATTAGTTATATGATCAAGATTATGTAGGTAGAATTCCACATCAAAAATTATCTTTTTCATCATTTATCTACTCAAGGACGAGCAGAAATTAAGCTTGGGCAGGCTGATACGTCTCCTTCATATCTATAATTTTTTATCGCTCCATGCCAATATTATAAAACTTTCACATACTTTTGGCAACAATTTATATGATTTATTGGACTAACATATTGATCCAGTGCCCACTGCCAATTTGCATGTTTTTTGTTTTGCAGAATATCCATATCAAATGAAGTCCAAATGTGATATAACTTTACAGAGATTTATTTTGTAATATATGTGAATTTTTGGAAGAAGAATCAACGCAAGACGATGCTCAAGGGGGCCACTAGGCACCAGGGCGCGCCAGGGTGGGCCCAGGCATGCCTGATGGGTAGTGAGCACCTCTTAAGGCAGTTGCTGCCCTTTTTCTCCACAAAAAAGATAATTTATGGATAAAAATCTCCTCAAAATGCAGATTAAGGTATAACCTAGTGGCGGGAAGGGGTTGATGCCTTCCCACCCACCCAGGTTTAAGGCATGGTACTTGCAATTTGGGTTTGTTGCACCAATTATACTGTAGGGGGTTCCCTTACAGTATTTCTGTCAAAAAAATCTCCTCAAAATTTCAACCCAATCGGAGTTACGGATCTCCGGGAATTTAAGAAACGGTGAAGGACCACAAAAAAGGAAGGCGAAATAGAAGAGAACAGGTAGAGAGAGATCCAACCTTGGAGGGGCTCTTGCCCCTCCACCACCATGGCGGCCATGGACCAGAGGGGGAACTCTCCTCCCATCTAGGGGGAGGCCAAGGAAGAAGAAGAAGGAGGGGGGCTCTCTCCCCCTCTCTCGCAGTGGCGCCGCTGCCGGGGTGTAACACCTCTTCCCCCCGCTATAATCTCTACTTAAACATGGTGCTTAATGCTACATATTATTATACAATGATGTGTTGCCATCCTATGATGTTTGAGTAGATCTGTTTTGTCCTATGGGTTGATTGATGATCATGATTGGTTTGAGTTGTATGTTTTATTTTGGTATTGTCCTATGGTGCCCTCTGTGTCGAGCAAGCGTGAGGGATTCCTGTTGTAGGGTGTTGTAATAAGAAAATGATTCTCTTATGATGGGTGCTAAGAGTGACAGAAGCTTATACCCGAGTAAGGGGGTTGTTGCGTATGGGGTAAAGAGGACTTGATACTTAATGCGGGTTTTACGTTAATGATCTTTTGTAGTTATGGATGCTTGCTAGAGTTCCAATCATAAGTGCATATGATCCAAGTATGGAAAGTATGTTAGCTCATGCCTCTCCCTCATATAAAATTGCAACAATGATTACCGGTCTAGTTATCGATTGCCTATGGACAAAATACTTGTGTTATAAAAAAAATTCTACTAAACAACTAACTATTATTATCTCGCAGAGTACTCCTAGTTTTATTGTTGCAAAGTAGTTCTAGCATCACACCTACAAAATAGTTTCATGCTTGTTCTAGGTAAAGCGAATGTTAAGTGTGTGTAGAGTTGTATCGGTGGTCGATAGAACTTGAAGGGAATATAAATCCTACCTTTAGCTCCTCGTTTGGTTCGACACTCTTATTTATCGAAAAAGATACAATTGATCCCCTATACTTGTGGGTTAACAAGTGGTAGTATTGCTTTCAAGCAGTAGTATCGCCCTTGCAATACCTCTCCACTTCCGCTCCCCATTCTGGACTCTGCGTATTCTCAGCGGTAGTGAGTGGGCAGCAGTACCGCCTGTAGGTGGTAGTACCGCTGTCTCTAGCGGTGGTACCGTGGCAGTGTCACTGGCTCTCCCAACCTGGTCTGCTCTTCTTCCTTTGTGCCATGTGATGCGACCCTAGTGGTAGTATCACTGGGGCGAGCGGTAGTACCACTCCGGCGGCACTACCGGCTCGTGGTCTTGCACCGTTGCACTGCACTACGTACACTGCTACTTCTTGAGCTTGTGTTGGTTTTTCCCTTGAAGAGGAAAGGGTGATGCAGCAAAGTAGAGATAAGTATTTCCCTCAGTTAGAGAACCAAGCTATCAATCCAGTAGGAGGCACAAGCAAGTCTCAAATCTATGCACCTACACAAACAACCAAACACGTGTACCCAACGCCATAAAGGGGTTGTCAATCCCTTCACGGTCAATTGCGATGGTGAGATCTGATAGAGATAGATATAAAAGATTACTAAAACGTAAAACAAAATAAAAGTAAATAAAACTCAGCGACGTATTTTTGAGTTTTTTGGTAGATCTGAAAATATATGACGGAAAATAGACCCGGGGGCCATAGGTTTCACTAGAGGCTTCTCTCTTGAAGGAAAATAATACGGTGGGTGAACAAATTTCTATCGAGCAATTGATAAAAAAGCGCAAAGTTATGATGATATCCAAGTCAATGATTATGCATAAGGCATCACGTCCGTGTCAAGTAGACCGAAACAATTCTGCATCTACTACTATAACTCCACACATCGACCGCTATCCAGCATGCATCTAGAGTATTAAGTTCATAAAGAACGGAGTAACTCCTTAAGTAAGATGACATGATGTAGAGGAATAAACTCAAACAATATGATGAAAACCCCATCCTTTTATCCTTGATGGCAACAATACAATTCGTGCCTCGCTACCCCTACTTTGTCACTAGGTGAGTACACCGCAAGATTGAACCCAAAACTAAGCACCTCTCCCATTGCAAGAAATACTAATCTAGTTGGCCAAACCAAACTGATAATTGAAAGAGAAATACAAAGATATGAAATCATGCATATAAGAATTCAAAGGAGATTCAAATAATATCCATAACTAATCTGATCATAAATCCACAATTCATCGGATCTCGACAAACTCACCGTAAAAGAGGATTACATCGGATAGATCTCCAAGAACATCAAGGAGAACATGGTATTGAGAACTAAAGAGAGAGAAGAAGCCATCTAGCTACTAGCTATGGACCCATAGGTCTGAGATGAACTACTCACGCTTCTCGGAAGGGCAATAGAGTTGATGTAGATGCCCTCCGTGATCGATTCCCCCTCCGGCAGATCACTGGAAAAGGCCCCAAGATGGGATCTCACGGGAACAGAGGCTTGCAGCGGCGAAAAAGTATTTTCGTAGACTCCTTTGATGGTTTGGGAATATTTTAGGATTTATAGAGCTGAGAGGGAGGTCGGCGGACTCCTTGGGGGGCCACAAGCCAGGGAGGCGCCCCCCTAGGGCACGCCATGGAGGCTTGTCACCTCCTCGGTACTCTTCTGACTTGGACTCCAAGTTTCGTGGATGTCTTCTGGTCCAAGAAAAATCATCATGAAAGTTTTATTCCGTTTGGACTTCGTTTTATATTCCTTTTCTGTAAAACTCAAAAATAAGGAAAAAAACAGAAACTAGCACTGGGCTCTAGGTTAATAGGTTAGCCCCAAAAATAATATAAAATAGCATATTGATGCATATAAAACATCCAAAACAGATAATATAATAGCATGGAACAATCAAAAATTATAGATACATTGGAGACGTATCATACACTATCTCCCCGGGCAGTAGTACCACTCTTCTGAGGGGTAGTACCGCTTGTTGCAGGCTGAAAACTAGGTAACGGTTGGATTTGGCCCCCCACTATGTAAAGGGGTATTCTTCCCCAAGAAGACTACCTCTTCCTGATGTGAACATAGCTGACGCAATTGCACCTGGACCTATGACTAGAATGTATACGAGAGAAATAAGTGGCCAGGTATTATCGCTCCTTTGTATATATAATTTAAGTGACGAGAATATGACATTACACTCACGTTTCAATTTACTTGTACTTAGGAGAAAAGGGATCAGAGAATTAGAAGATGAAGATTATTGTACGTTAAAACCAACGGCAGTATCATCTGTTGCATGTGTCGCTTCTAGAGGGCCAACTGACGCATCATGCATGCTACATGCAACAAGACCAAGGCATAATTCGGTTTTCACTACATGGATCAATCAAATCAACGTGGTGGCCAAGGATTTTTCTTTTGGTGCGCTAATACAACTTTGGGCCATCACGGGAGTTTGGCCTCCGTACGGCCCGATCGTGGCTGATTCTTCCACGTCGGTTTCTCGAGATCAACAGAAGCGATAGCCGTTCCTTAATAAATAGTTAGCCTACTTTAGGGTTTAGACTCGGGTTTTGTTTAAAGAAGTTTAGCTATTGCTACTTTTATTTGTCTTTGCTCGTAGCGGCTAGTGCGACCGTCAAGACATCTATCGAAACCCCAATTTGTGAGATCTATTCATCTAGCATATCCGTAATTTCAGATTGCTTGGCTATTATTTTCTTGCATGTTCTTCGATTTGCTTGCAGGAAAAATCCTTCGTGGATAGGTCGATCGCGCCATTGGCTCGGTCGATAACGCCGTGGAGTTGGTTCAGCGATTGTCGTGGATATCAGTCGTGTACGGTTCTCCCTGTACGGTTGGTAGCCGGATCATGAGGGTCAAGTCCCACCCAAAATCGTAGTTATCTCCCTCTCATCGAAAGATCGGGCCCCAGTTCACATCAAGTGGTATCAGTTTTCAGGTTGATCGGTGAGAGATTTACAGTTTTATTAGATTAGATTGTTTTCAGTCCTACAACCCACAAAAAAAAGCCAAAACATAGATTAGTTCATCCGCTGCACCTATCTTTTTAGCCTTTAGCAATTTGCATCTAGTATTTGCTTTGTTGAATATTTGGTTGCATTCATCCTAGAATTAGTGCTGGTTTAGATTAATTTGGGAGACAATCATCTACTAGATCAATCTGTTTTTGTCTACTTTCCCTAATCTGTCCGCCTTCGCGCACCGCACAAGTCATCGATTTGTCAAGTTACCTGTGCCATACATTACCGCACGTTCCCCTGTTTAATTTTTTTTGCCTCCTACATCGTTCTTATATTCTCTCTGGTCAAGTCTGTAAAGTAGGCATCATCATCATTCAATAAACAGGGAGCATCCTCACACGGGTTGTTCTTTGTTTTATCTATTTGCATAAAGTTCCACGACTATTCCTTTGTAATTGTTAGTATTACATCTGTGTACGTGACTTTTGATAGTAATCAGAAAAAAGGAGAAAAAGGAAAAAAGGTGAGAGAGAAAAAAAGCTATAGAAAAAAAGAGGAAAAAGTACAGAAAAAAAACAGAGAAGAAAAGGAAAGAAAAAAGTTATAGCTGGTTACCACCTTTTGGAATATCTGTCCAGAAACTTTACTTTGATCAGATATGTGGTATTTGCTGAACATTTTCTGCCCTTGGCTACCCCATACTGCCGTTTATACCTCACTTATATCTAGCTACTTAGAGCTATCATCTTTCATTCGCATCGACTCATTTGATTCAGTATCTGGGCTTAGATTGTTTTTCTCTCTTGCTAGTCGACTGCCAGCACTAGTTAGGAGTTTGAGCAATTATTCAACTTGCATTGCTTTTTGCTAAATTGTGCCACTGATATTGTGAGTTGAGAAGCCTTTGCCAAGCTACACTTTTTCTACCAATAAGTACAGGTTCCGGCTCTACTGATTCCTGGTTATCGCTCCATCCAATCTTCATCAGTCGTTTGAGGCCAACACCAACGCGCTGATCACCACCTGCTGCATTGGTAAGAACAAGTAAGAATTTGATACTAGGCTTGAGTGTGAGAGAAATTTTGTCCACCACATCCTGTTAGTTGATAGGGATTATAAATTGTGTTTTTTTCTCTTTCGCTAACAATGGCACGGGATCAACCCACACTTGAGGGCCTCATCGTGGATGTGAAAGTCACCAGCGAGCGGCTCGCCCAACTTGAGAGTGCTCAGATTGTGGCAGAAGAGAGGCTCAAGGCCATTGAGGATGCACAAGGTGTTGCCAACACACAACTACAGGAAATCTTGTTATGTTTGGACGAGCTGCGGACTACACCCCCCGTCAACAATAACGTTGTTCCTCACAATTCCATGGGTGTTGCCGCTACTTCGCGAGCTCGACGTGTGCCCATGGGTCATCCACAGCACTCCGCTACTGCCACCGATGCTGCCACCATAAACCAGCACCCACAAATTCCTCCTCGCGTCCACGAGCGACATGGGGACAACTACGAGGATTATTCTGGTGACACCGAGGATGACCAAATGGTCAACCACCACAATGACCGTGCTCATCGACAACTGCGTTTGAACCGTCAAGGTATGGCACGAGGTCCACACAGGTATGATGTTCGAGATTACGACCACTCTAGTGCTAAAATTAAATTTACTATGCCTGCTTTCAATGGTAAATATAATCCAGACGTTTATCTTGATTGGGAACTTTCAGTTGAACAAAAAAATTTCATGTCATGATATTCCTGAGAACCAAAGAGTTAGGGCAGACACTAGTGAATTTACAAACTTTGCTTCTATGTGGTGGAGTGAATATTGTCGTATTAATGCGAATTATATACCTGCTACTTGGGATGCTTTAAAATGAGCTATGCGACAACGTTATGTTCCTTCATATTATGCTTGTGATAAACTAAATGAATTGCAACGTTTAAAATAAGGTAGTAGTTTTGTAGAGGATTATTATCAAGAATTGCAAATTGGCTTAGTACGATGTGGATTAGTTGAAACCGAAGATGCTATGATGGCAAGATTTTTAGGTGGTTTGAATCATGATATTCAGGATATCTTGGACTGTAAGGAGTACAATTCTATTACTCGTTTGTTTCATTTTGCTTGCAAAGCTGAAAGGGAAGTACAGGGACGACACAATAAGGGACGAGGTAATTTTTCCGCAGGTCGTCGCACATCATGGACACCCACTCCTGCCGTTTCGTCCATTACCGAGGCAACACCACCTATGTTGCACAATGGTGCACACCCATCAAGTTCAAAATCAGCTCCACAATCATCTGAGGCTTCGAAAGCAATATCTGTAGCACTCACCACCTCGTCTGGACGCACAAGGGACATGAAGTGTCATATATGTAAGGGTGGCGGGCACTTGATGAAGGACTGCCCAAATAAACGAACATTCAATGTGCGGGAAGACGGTGAGTACTCCTCTGCTAGTGATTTGGATGAAGATACACGCGCTATGCTTGCCACTAATAATGCAGGTGACATTAAGGAGCATGACACAGAGGAGATACATATTAATGCTGAGATGGCCGATCAGTACCCATGTCTTGTAACCATGCGAGTACTTAGTGCCCAGGTGGGGCATACTGAGATGCCTCAACGCCATAATATTTTTCAAACCAAGTTTGTTGTCAAAGGGCATTCCGTTCGTGTGATCATTGATGGTGGAAGCTGCAATAATTTGGCGAGTATTGAGATGGTAGAGAAGCTTGGCCTCACCACTACAAGACACCCACATCCATATTACATCCAATGGTTCAACGACTGTGGTAAGTTAAAGGTACCGCGTCGTGTGAGAGTACATTTTACACTTGGTTCATATCATGATTTTTTTGACTGTGATGTTGTACCTATGCAAGCTTGTTCTTTATTGTTAGGTCGACCATGGCAATATGATAATAGTGTTACCCATCATGATAGAACAAATTCATATACTCTTGTGCTTGAAGGAAAAACCATTAACTTGCTTCCTATGACACCTAATGAAATAATAAATGATGAGAAAGCTAAATCAACAGACCGTACAATGCATAGTATGCTTGCTTTCAATTCTGAAAAATTTCCATTGAGTGTCTCAACATCTGATCTAGACATATCACATGCTCAAATAGTTCATTTGCGTCCCCATAATTCATACATGGACTCTGTGTGGGATAAAACTTTTCATGATCTTCCTAAGAAAATATTTACAATTTTATCACATCCTCATGAGCTAACGCCTTCGGAACAACATATATATGTTGCATCTATTTTTGCTTTTGTCTATGATGTGTTCCAGATAGGTGAAAGCCGAGGACGACTTTGTTTTCAAGAAAGGGAGGATGATGTGAACATAACTGACACAATTGCACCTGGACCTATGACTAGAATGTATATGAGAGAAATAAATGGCCAGGTATTATCGCTCCTTTGTATATATAATTTAAGTGACGAGAATATGACATTACACTCACGTTTCAATTTACTTGTACTTAGGAGAAAAGGGATCAGAGAATTAGAAGATGAAGATTATTGTACGTTAAAACCAACGGCAGTATCATCTGTTGCATGTGTCGCTTCTAGAGGGCCAACTGATGCATCATGCATGCTACATGCAACAAGACCAAGGCATAATTCGGTTTTGACTACATGGATCAATCAAATCAACGTGGTGGCCAAGGATTTTTCTTTTGGCGCCCTAATACAACTTTGGGCCATCACGGGAGTTTGGCCTCCGTATGGCCCGGTCGTGGCTGATTCTTCCACGTCGGTTGCTCGAGATCAACAGAAGCGACGGCCGTTCCTTAATAAATAGTTAGCCTACTTTAGGGTTTAGACTCGGGTTTTGTTTAGAGAAGTTTAGCTATTGCTACTTTTATTTGTCTTCGCTCGTAGCGGCTAGTGCGACCGTGAAGACATCTATCGAAACCCCAATTTGAGATCTATTCATCTAGCATATCCGTAATTTCAGATTGCTTGGCTATTATTTTCTTACATGTTCTTCGATTTGCTTGCAGGAAAAATCCTTCGTGGATAGGTCGATCGCGCCGTTGGCTCGGTCGATAACACCATGGAGTTGGTTCAGCGATTGCTGTGGATATCAGTCATGTACGGTTCTCCCTGTACGGTTGGTAGCCGGATCGTGAGGGTCAAGTCCCACCCAAAATCGTAGTTATCTCCCTCTCATCGAAAGATCGGGCCCAAGTTCACATCACTTCCTCCCCAAACTCCATTGTTGCTCCAAAAGCTTATTTTCGCCCGATCTCTCTCCCTAGCCAACCAATCTTGTTGATTTTCTTGGGATTGGTTAAGAGGGCCCCAATTTACGCTTCCACCAAGAGAAATTTTATTGTCCCCACTAATCCCTTGCGGATCTTGTTACTCTTGGGTGTTTGAGCATCCTAGACGGTTGAGGTCACCTCGGATCCACATTCCATTATGGTGAAGCTTCATGATGGTGTTGGGAACCTCCAATTCGGTTGTGGAGATTGCCCCAACCTTGTTTGTAAAGCTCCAGTTGCCGCCTTCAAGGGCACCGCTAGTGGGATCACGACATCTTGCATTGTGTGAGGGCGTGAGGAGAATATGGTGGCCCTAGTGGCTTCTTGGGAAGCATTGCGCATCCACACCACTCCAATGGAGACATACTTCCCTTCAAAGGGAAGGAACTTCGATAACACATCCTCGTCTCAATTGGCTCCACTTGTGGTTACTTCTTACCTTTACTTTGTGCAAGCTATATTTGTGTTGTATCCTCGGTGTGCTTGTGTTGTTGTTGTTGCTAGCATCATATAGGTTGCTCATCTAGTTGCACTTCTAGTCAACCTTTTTGTTGCTAAACCTAACTTGTTAAAAAAAACTAAAAATTGGTAGTTGCCTATTCATCCCCCTCTAGTCAACCATATCGATCTTTCACCAACAAACTCACCACAAAAAAAAGATTACATCAAATAGAACTCTAAGAACATCGAGGAGAACATTGTATTGAAGATCAAAGAGAGAGAAGAAGTCATCTAGCTACTGGCTATGGACCCGTAGGTCTGTGGTAAACTACTCACACATCATCGAAAGGGCAGCAAGGTTGATGTAGAAGCCCTCCGTGATCGATCTCCCCTTCGACAGAGTACCGGAAAAGGCCTCCAGATGGGATCACAGAAGAACAGGAACTTGCGGCAGCGAAAAAATTATTTTGGGTGGCTCTTGTTGGTTTCCAGATTTTAGAGAATTTATAGAGCTAGAATTGGGTCAGATGGAGCCTCGAGGGACCCACAAGGTACAAGGGCGCCCCCACAGGACGTGCCCTAGTGCTTTGCTGTCTACTCCTTCGCCTTCTGGTTTCCTCCCAAAGCTTCCAGGGTCTCTTATGTCCAGAAAAAAACATCAAAAAGTTTTGTGGCATTTGGACTTTGTTGGTACTGATTTCGTGGAAAACCAAAAACATATAAAAAACAATAACTGGCACTTGGCACTAAGTTAATAGGTTAGTCCCAAAAAATGATATATAATTGCATATAAAAAATCCAAGATTGAAACTATAATAGCATGGAACAATGAAAAAATATAGATACATTGGAGATGAATCAAGTGTTTTGAAGCTCAATGTGCCAAAGTACAACCTCATTACAATTTATTCAAATAATATTGCCATATCTTGATGTAGACGTGGTAGTGGCCTCTCCAAGATTTAGCTTTTGCAAGCCCAAACCGGCGAGATCATTGTGGCGGTTGGTCAGGAGCCCATCCTTGTCTCCAGTTGGAGAAGCTGATGTTCATGTAGGAGAACGTGTCTTGAAGGGACTCGGCAAGGTTGCACATATCATGGATAGAGCCTTGGAGAATGTAGAGGTCCGTATAGGTGGTGTAGGCTTCTTGTTGTGGTTGCTCTTATGGATGCTCCTCCTCTTTGTTGGTGGCAAATTCATCTTCATCTACTTGTTCAGGTTCTTGGCCTTCTTGGTCAAAAGTTGCATCTCCTTCTTGTGGTACATAATGCAATTGTCTATTTTCTATGGAGAAACATTTAGGCATAGGAGTAGGCAACAAGTACCCAACACCTGGAATTTTAATGCAATGACGACCATGGCTAACTACTACCATTCCAGCGCTAGTAAGAAGACGGATGTTAACAAGGTTGTTACCTACAATGGGGCGAAGGTGATTCTATTTGAGGCCAAGGGAGTTAACCGATATGGTGATCACTCCTCCACATGCGATATCTCCTTGTGCATGGTTTGGTTGATGCACAAGGTGTAGCAAAAGTAGTTCCCCTAAGTTCGGCAAATAACCGACGTCAAGGTTAGCTACTTGGCTGCTTTCCCGAGAATTAGCATATTCTTGTCATTCACCTTAGAAACTTCTCCTCATGCATACGCACTTATGCCGTGTCCAAATGAAGTAGAAGCTCCTGCATTTTTGAATTAGAAATGGCAAGCCGTAAATAACCTAAACGGCAATGTGACATGACAAGATCTTTTTTAGTACAAACTCTATCATGGCAACTTTTCTTTGTTGTTTCTTGAATTTATGTGGTGATGGAAATTTATATTACACATACATGGCAACTTTTGAACAAAGCATATGAAACTCATTTACAAACCACATGGATTTTTTACTTCCCTTTTTGTTTCTACAATTTAGAATCTGCATGACAATTTTCACATTAACTTCACTACAATTTTTGTAATACATCTTATCATGGGGGAAACAATACTTATTGAACAAAGCATGTGCAAAACAACCCACATAAGTTGCCCTTACACTCGATAACTTTTCATTTAACCTCTTTTTCATGTTTTTCTTCCGATCGAGCAGGTTTCTTTTCACTTACCGATATAAGAGGTTGTAGGTGTGTTCTCTGTTGTCAATGTGTTCATCATCCTAGTCCCCGTACCTGCATTTCTTTGTTAGTTCTTAGTCCAACTTTTCCTCCTATCTCCAAAAGTGACGCTTTACTAGTTGTCGTCCAAGCTTTTTTCTTTTTTCTTTTTGAAAAAATATATGTGGTGATGGCAATTTATGTTGTACATACATGCCAACTTCCGAACAAACCACATGGAAATTATGAACAAACCACATGGGAACTACTACCTCCTTGGTTTCTGCAAGTTGAAATTTACATGGCAATTATAAGAGAAAGTTCACTGCATTTTTAGTACTTACACCCTATCATGGGAAAAAGTGCTTACTAGACAAGAAAAGTGTAAGACAAGCCACATAAGTTGCCCTTACACTCAGTAACTCTCGTTTAAACCACTTTTCCTATATTTTTTGTGCGAGCAGAATTGTTGTTACTTACCGGTGTAATAGGATGTAGATGTGTTCCCCATTGTCAGCGCGAGCATCATCTAGTCACTGCTCTTGCATTCTTCGTAAGTTCTTAGTCCACCCTTCTTCCCCTGATATCCAAAAGTGATCTTTTACTAGTTACTGTTCAATCTTTGTTTTTTAGTTTTTTTAAATAATATGTGATGATGGTATTTAATGTTATACTTGCATGGCAACTTGTGAACAAACCACATGGCAACCTATGACCACACTACATGACAACTTTGCCTTTCCTTTTTTGGTTTCCTGCAATATTGTTGAAATTTACATGGCAATTATGAGATCAAGTTCACTGCATTTTTTAGTATTTACATCCTATACTTGAATACAACCCACATAAGTTGCCATTTACACTCGATAACTTTATTTAACCTTGTTTTTATATCCTTTTGCATGCGACCAGATTTTTGTCTTACCACATAAGAGGTTGATGGCCTATCTCCCATCGTCAGCTAGCTGACGCCGTGTGCCAGCTCCTGTTCCTGCATTTTTATTTTGTAAGTTTCCAGTGCATCTTTTTACGGTTTTTGCATTGCTCGGCAGTGATCTTTACCTATTTTTTACTGCTATATCGTTTTTGTATCCGCCTCTTTTATTGCATACCTTGAATTTCTCCTGTTACTTGATGTTGGTGTCCTGGATGTGGAGTATAGTTAGTTTCTTCCGGTATAGATTGCCATGGAACTCCTGATGGTGTGGTTGTATTGAAAGCCCCTGTAAAATATATTTTTTGGTTTTCACGTTAGAAGCCAACAATTATACATAATGGCACCTGCTGGATGGGGCATATATGGTTATAAGTTATTGTCAACTTTTACTCAAACCATCAATCAATTACCACCTTATTTCTACAAGCATGGAAATTCTTTCTTCACATGGCAAGCTTTTTTTAAAGAATTTGCAGCTCATGAGTAGTTCATACGTATCTCTACATATTGCTACGACTGTGGCAGCAACGGTCCAGCTAAATTAGTTCGTCATAGTCTAGTGCATCCCATGTGGTGCTCGAATCGATCAGAATAACCATAGATTAGACCCATCTCCGGGATCCATTTGTTTCTCGTCTTTTTTGTTTCCTATATAGAATGAACAAAACACCACAGCTAATTTAGCAGGTCTTCATCCCAGAATGATGTCAAACCATGGTGCCATAGGAGGGCATGATTTGCAAAAAAAAAAGGCACTCCTTTTCCACACTTCATAGTTATGCTTATTTTGATTCCTTTTCATTTTCATGAACGGCAATCCGCGCATATAGAGCATGGGAAAGGCAACAAATGTAACATGACAAATTATCTTTATCATCCCACATGACATTTTTTTGCATCAGAAACTCATGAGGATCCCATGGCAACCCATGGAGATGCTCCATGCCATTTTGTTTTGCATGCATTGTGGACAAACATTGTTTCTTGGTTGCATGCCAATTACTAGCAAACATAGATGGGAATTAAAATTAAAATGACATGGCAACTTTTGTGCCAACAGGGTTGGCAAGTATCACTAAAATGACGTGGCAGATAGACACATCAACTCATGGCAATTTTTTCTTGGCTATCAGGGTGGCAAATACAGATAAAATGTCACGCAATTAACTACAAATAGACATGGCAATTTTTTTTTCAATTTCTAACTGGAGTTGGTGCGGGTGTCTTATATGTTTTTTGATGCTCAATGATTTGTTTTTCATGTTTTTTGTCCCAACATATATGGAAGCAACTGAAATTCGAGCCAACATTTTGAGTGTAGTTTCTCTCATATCCAACCATGGTGTGCAACCAAAATTGCAAAAACAAAAACTGAACACACATGGCAATTCTTACTCAGTGCACAGATCCAGCTAGTATGCATCTGGATTTGTGGTTGGCAACAATAGAATCAACTTGTTGGCAAGAATTACAGGGAAGGGCAGGGGTACGACCCGATACGTGGATGAACTAACCTTCAAACCAGCAGATTGTTGCTTGTTTTTGTCTAGACGTGGCTAGGGTTCTCGTGTTCTTGCCATGGCAATTTGAGAGGAGGGGATTGGGGGTGATCGAACTGAGGGGAGTGGGGAGCTGGAGCTGCGGGTGGAAGAGGGGTTTCGAGATATTTTTTGGGCAATATTTGTTACTGTGGGGGGACCCACCTGGCCAGACTTGGATTCGTGTTTGCGCTCATGTGGGTGGTTGGATCGTGCATGCGGTTGTCTGGTAGTAGGCCCAAACAAGGACGTGCGGGCTGGCTGTTGATAGGAACTAACGTCTCGTTCGGCATGGCCAGCGTACACACCGCACGTTCAGTGAATATTAACGTCTTTTTTTCCAGCCTATGGGTATTCGTTATAACAAGGACCCTGATATCTGCCATACGTATGGCATGAACGCATGGCAACTCCGAACTTCTTTATGGCAAGTCTAGTGACCGTGATGACAACTTTAGTTGTGAAGCATGACGATTTTTTTTATGGCAAGTTTCAGTTTTTTTTAGGGTTTGCTTTTTCTTGTGGGATGAAAACTTTAGTTGTAAAAAACTTCAGAGCGAAGTGTTTCATGTTAGATGTGAGACACTTATCATTTGGATACTTTATACCCGTTCCGTTTCCAAAACTGCGTACACAGGTTTTTCTCTGTGAATTCCTTGCAGAGATCTGTGTGTAGCCGCGTTGATCCAAAACTTCATCTGTTGGAGACGGTGTTGCGTACTTGCATGTACATGGGGACGGCGCATAGTGTGTGGCAGATCGACTTGCACTGTGCTTAGCCGGGCAAGAGCCCACTGGAAGTTGCGTCGCCAAAAGGCACTGACAGATAGACACGACGAAGAGAGAGGGACCGAAAGTCGAGCGGCTTTCCGGTAAAGTCTGGGCAGGTTCCTCCAACATTTTGGCTCTTGTTGGCTGGGTTGCTCTTCTCCCTTGCTTTTCACAGCGGATGCTGCGGCTTGCTCATGCGTAGAAAGACTGACAGCAGCACAGTGACTGGTGATTCGCCAACAAAACAATAATAATTGAGATAATGCATCTTCTATCTGAGTGCTTCGACCGTTTTCTCCAAAAGCATAAGCAACTAAACACCACGAAGATTAAGCAGGAGGCGAGGGCCCTTCCTCTCCTATTCCAAGGCTGCATCTGCTGTAACCTGTAGGCTTTCACCTGCATTGCACCCGAACTTGTCCCCTGCTGCATGGCTCCTATATGCAGCTCAGCAGCTGCCGCCGGAGTCCACAGGACCACAGCCACCTGCTGTTGCGTTGGCCGCAAGATCCTCCGGAGATTGCATTTGGTGGTCTCGCCGGAACAATCATTAGTGCCGTAGTTGACGCCAGGGAAACTTTCTGGCGTCCTCCTTGTGCTCGCGTCCTTTTCGACGCGGTGGGGGCGTGCCCAGCGCCCGCGTCCTGTTCGACAGAATTCCCCACCGGAGGTCCTCAGGCCGAAGCCTGGTTGGTCGGCCATGGCTGCCTGCTTCTTTTGCGGTGCAGTGCGTGCGGGGGCGCCATGCTGCAGGACCTGTGCCGTGGTGGTCTCCAAGGGTTGCGTCCGCGTTAAGCGAGAGGTGTCAGGCTGGCGTGACGCTCCTTTGCTCCGCCAGTCCGTCTCGCCCGCGATACTCTGCCCAATTGCCAATCTTCACCGAGGCTGTACATGTTCGGTCCAGCTCTCTGCTTCACTCATTGAGTTCTCACACCGGAACGCAAGGCCCTGGCACGCAAGGCCATGAATGAAAAAGACATGACCGTCGTGCTAAAACAGAATGGATATTATTATCTCCGGTTCCGGGCAACTGGCCAACGGCCGCAGGGCCGCAGCACGACTTGTTTGAGGATCTCTGTGAAAGTAGGAGATGTGGTGCCATTATCGATGGATTGTTGGATGATTGGTGGACATACAGGCAGGCTAGTCTAACATGGGTGGGTCAGGCAGACAACTTCACCATGGTGAGGAGCATAGCCCCAGACCTCCGGCCCGGCGCAAACTAGCCGTTCTCAACAGAGGAGCATGTGCAAGGGTTTACTTGTATGGATTGGGCAGGAGTGGTCTCCGGAATGGAGGCCCCCACTGGTATGGAAGGTGTGCTCAAACCTGAGAAAGTGCATCAGCATTTTGCAGGTACGGTTATCAGTTGGTAAATCCAAGAAATGGGAGTCAGAGAGTGGCACAGATGATTTTCTTTTCTTTGTTGCCATGCTGTTTTTTGTTTGGACTAGTGGCAAACTAGAAGGAGGACGAGGCTACTTGCATGTTCCACGCTTCCACACAAACACACTAGGGTTCATAGGCTGCATATGATCTGAGAAACTCTTTTGTTCATAGGTTGCAGACGATCAGATGGTTTAACAATTCATTTTTCATCACCTTCCTGCAGGATCATTGCTGGAATTTATGAACTTCCCAAGGTTTTCTGATGCACCGAGGACGGGGGGTCCTCCTTTCCGAATGAAAAAGGTTATCTGATAATTTCATACGATCTGTTTCAGTTGTGCCTTCCACGTCGGAGTTTGTTACCTTTAATGTACACCCTTCGTAAAGAAGTCATCTAAATGCTCTTATATTTTTTTATAGAGGAAATATTTTTTCTGGATTCCTTCCCCGAGATCTTTCCACTCAATTTTATAAATCCCGGTGAGTTGAAGTTTCCTTCTAATCTCTCCTTTGATACCTCAAGGTGATAACGGAGCCAGACGAGGACAACCAGCTCATTTTCATCTTCAACATCCTCAGATATCTTATGTTCATAAGTGTTACGCCTAATAACAGACAGAACTAGATTTTATCCGCAAGGCATTTAGCTAGGGTAGTAAAGAAGCTCATGAAACGGTCGTAAAGGAACTATTTCTTGCCTCACCCAAGCACGCTACTGGATCGGCCCATTACTGTAGCAACGGTGTTAATTTTTTCCCTGTGTGGTTTTCTAATCCGGTTTTCACTGTTTGCAGCAGTTTTCGTTGGTTTCTTTTTTAATTTTTTGGTTTTCACTGGTTTTCTTTCTTTTTTCTTTTTTTCACATGTCTACATTTTTAATACACATTCTATATTTTTTGTATACATCAGAAACATTTTTTATACACGTTTAATATTTTTTAAATACATTACATTTTCCGAATATATATTTGATATCTAACTTTTTCATACACATTATATATTTTCCGTATGTATATAATTTTTTTATACATGTTTAATAATTTCCAAATACATGATTAACGTTTTCCAAATACATGTTTTTGAATATATATTTTCCAATACGTGTTAATATTTACATGTTGAAAACATTTTTCCGAATGATGCAATTGTTTTTTTTAAACTATAAGAACATTTGTTTACATTGCATAAACATTTTTTTAAATGTCATAAACATATTTTTGAAACTTGTGATTTTAAAAAGAAAATTGAAATTTCTTTTTGAATGGCAAGATTTTTTTGAATTACGTTTTTCTTTTACATTGTATAAGATATTCGAAAAATGTCATGTATATATTTTTAAATGCAATCAACATTTTTTTGAATTACACTAACAAAAATTTACACTGTGCTAACATTTTTTTAATCCGCGGTGGCCATTTTTAAAGAATTTAAGCACATTAAGTTTTTGAAATATACATGTCGTGGTTATTTCTTTGACAATATGTATAGGGGTGTGTATGGATGAGCATCGTATCTACCAAAAGATGAAGGTGTGAGTACACACAAGGAATTTAGTCAGGTTCGGACCCTTTGCTCTAGAGGTAATACCCTACTCGTGTGTATGGTGCTCTTGCTCTTGCATGTAGGCTTATAAGTATGTTCAACCCTCAGCCCGGTGCTCCTCTATCGGCTTATATACAATGCGTGAGGAGGGGTGTCATAACCGGTAGGTATTCATCCTGGTAGTAGCGGCCATGCACGACCAATTGTTTCCCCGCCATAACTCAGTAGTAACAGGCTCAATTAACTAGATACACCGCCATTGGTAATGATCACACTTAATGCGTAGTGGAGGTCGTGTTCAACACCCCCAGTGGCTGACTAACTGCTAGCCTTCCATGACCAATTGGAGATTCTTGTCCGACTGGAGGAAAATATGCCTGGGGCTGGTGTCGACTAGAAGACGATCCCTTGTTAGGCCATCATGTGGACTCCAATCTTAATGGGCCTGGGCCTTATGTCATTTTGGGCCTCCCTAGAGTGCATATTCTAACCAGTAGTGTCAGTCGTGTGAAGACTGGGGTCCCACGCATCTGTCTCACATGGTCATGGCAGCCCATCAATGGGTGTGCACGGGCTGGTTGGCCGTGCACTATATATGTGTGCCCCTCCAGAGGTGGAATTTAGATCTTCATCAAGGGCTGAGGCTGGGAAAACCCATCTTCGGTGTAGGTGTGGTCATCTCACCACGAGTAGGTAATTCAAGGATGGCCGCGTCCCCAGCAAACTACAACATCAAAAAGCAACACATGCTGCCACCTTGTCGTCCGATAACGTGCTGGCATGCAGGCTTTGCCAAAATCCCTGCTCAAGATGCAGATCTTTGTGAAGACTCTCACTGGCAAGACCATCACACTTGGGGGAAAACTTTTGACACCATCAACAATGTGAAGGCCAAGATCTACCCAGCAAGGATCTACTTCCCGAGAACACACTTTGTATCACTTGCCTCCCGTGGAAGCCCGAGGACCTCCCATCGACCAGTCGCTGGCAGGCGTGGTGATGAGATTGCTTAGGGCTACATTGACCTAGACCTTTAGCGTCCATGCACGATGGAAGGCAAGTTGCATGCGCGATGGCTCACTGCGGCATGCACGCCACTTGGCGGGGCATGCAATACTGATGGGCGTGAAGTCAACAAAGCTGCCCTGATGGGACATGTGTCCGCTCCCGACATTACGTCTTGTCGCCACATGCCTCTCGCATTTCCTACGTTAGGTGCTCCACTGTACACCCACCTTATTTACTGCTTTGTAGCTACTATGGAAACCCCTTATGACTATAAAACAAGGCGTAGGTTTCCTAGATTAGGGTTGGACACTTGGTAGTTTTGGACTCCCAGGAAGTTGACACCCACTAGACCAACATTGCTTCCTAGTCCCGGTTATGACAGCCCTCACTTGTATGGATAGCGTTGTTTAGCATTTATATTTTGAAAGGCAGATTGTTTGTTGGTATGCTTAAGTATTGATGTCTTTATGTCAAACTATAGACTATTGCTTTGAATCACTCGGATCTAAATATTCATACCATAAAAGAAGGATTACATGATGAACATGTTAGGTAGCATTCCACATTAAAATTCTTGTTTTTATCATTTACCTACTTGAGGACGAGTACGAATTAAGCTTGGGGATGCTTGATACGTCTCCAACGTATCTATAATTTTTGATTCCATGTTATTATAGTATCAATCTTAGATGTTTTATATGCAGTTATATATCATTTTTTGGGACTAACCTATTAACCTAGTGCCCAGTGCTAGTTGCTGTTTTTTGCTTGTTTTTGGCTTTTTAGAAAATCAATATCAAATAGAGTCCAAACGGAGAAAAAACTTTGGATTAATTTTTTCTGGACCAGAAGGAACCTAGGTTCAGAAGAAGACCTGAAGAGCCACAAGGAAGCGACAAGTTTGGAAGCCCCCCAGGCTCGTGGACCCCTCATGGCACCTCTTGACCTAATTCCACCTTTATGCATTATGAGGGCCACTTATGGAATTAATTTGAAGGATGATAATACTTGAAACTATGCATTATGCCTAGCTTGGGCCGTAAAACAATAATGCTAGTTGAGAGGCAACCCAATATTTATCTTTATTTTCCCTTTTTCTTTTCTGTTTTTGAGCGTGCACACAATTATTCTAATGTTATTGTTGTGTTTTCGTGTTTAAATTTGTGTTTGTGCCAAGTAAATTCTTTGGGATGATTTGGTTGATAGTTGATTTGATTCTGTAAAGAAACATAAACTTTTACACCTAGTAGAAGAATTTTCTAAATTCACTAGAACAAGATAAAATTTTGAATCTCTTTTACACATGATTTATATACAAATTGCCCATGTTGTCCTAATTTTTCAGAATTTTTGGAGTCACAAAAGTATTGAGTTTGTCCAGATCATTACAGATTGTTCTGTTTTTGGACAGATTCTGTCTTCGTTGCATAGTTTGCTTGTTTTTGATGAATCTATGGATTGTATCGTGGGGCATAAGTCATGGTGAAGTTAGAATACAGTAGGTATTATGCAATAATAAAATATGAATGGGTTTACAACAGTACCTAAAGTTGATGATTTGCTTGTTATACAACGGATCTCATGAGTTTCTGTTGAGTTTTGTGTGCTTAAGTTTTCAAGTTTTAAGTGAGATTGCTAGGGATGAAGGAATAAGGAGTGGCAAGACCCTAAGATTGGGGATGCCCAAGGCTCCCCAAGGTAATATTCAAGGACACCCAAGACTCTAAGCTTGGGAATGCCCCTGATGGCATCCCCTCTTTCTTCTACCAACCATCGGTAAATTACTTGGAGCTATATTTTTATTCATCACATGATATGAGTTTTGCTTGGAGCGTTGTGTATTATATGAGTCTTTGCTCTGTTTGCTTTTTAGTTTGCCACAATCATCTTTTCTGGACACACCTTTTGAGAGGGACACACATTTATTTGTGATTTGTTATAATACTCTTTGTACTTCACTTATATCTTTTGACCTAGGCAGTTGCTCTAGTACTTCACTTATATATTTTAGAGCAATGTGGTGGTTATATTTTAAAGAAATAATTGCACTCTAGTGCTTCACTTATATCATTTTCAGAGTTTAATAAATAGTAATGGCCATATGCACGGGTTTATGAAATTGGTCCTAATATGATCTGTATCAAGAGGGATATAACACGAACTTTCATGTAGATCACTGAATATGATAAGTTTGACTCTTTGCAATAGTTTTGAGATATAGAGATGTAATATGTGGGTTCTATTAGTGAGTAATTGTAGTATAGTAAGAATATTTGTGTTAAGGTTTGTGATTCTCGAAGCATACACGTATAGTCTGCCGTTATGCTAAGAAGTTGGAGCACGATTTATTATTGAGTGTCTTCCTTTGCGTGAAGGTCGGGGGCGCGCGATGGTTAACTCCTACCAACCTCCCCACTATGGGCATGCGTAGTAGTACTTTGCTTCGAGTGCTAATAGACTTTTGCAATAAGTATGTCAGTTCTTTATGACTAATATGAGTCCATGGATTATACGCACTCTCACATTTTCACAATTTGCTAGCCTCTTCGGTCCCGCGCATTGCCCTTCTCTCACCTAGAGATGTGGTGCAAACTTTGCTGGTGCATCCAAACCCCGTGATATGATATTTACTATCACACATAAGCCTCTTTATATCTTTCTCAAAACAGCCACCATATCCACATATGATGACATTTCTATAGCCATTCCGAGATATATTGCCATGCAACTTCCACCATTTCCGAGATATATTGCTTTGCATGATCATGTAGCTGACATGGTATTTGTGGCTCAGCCACCGTTCATCATTTTTTATACATGTTATGCTAGATCATTGCACATCCTGGTACACTGCTAGAGGCATTCATATAGAGTCATATTTTGTTCTAGTATCGAGTTATAAGTAAATAGAAGTGTGATGGTCATCATTATTTATTATTAGAGCATTATCCCAAGTGAGGGGAAAAAAGAGGCCAAAAAGAGCCCAGAAAAAAGAGGCCAAAAAGATCCCACCCAAAAAAGAGAAAAAGAGAGAAGGGGTAATGTTACTCGAATATTGCCAGATGTGCACGGGCACATGGTGCCCGTTTAAAAAAAAATCAGTCTGTACAACTCATAAAAATTTGAAACTTTTGTAAACACGCACACACACACACTCACACACACACACACACACACGTACACACACACACATACTACTTATGTGCAAAAATTCATAACATTTTGCTTTCCCACGTGGCGTACAAAAAAAGACAAATATGTATTTTCAAATGGGCCAAATTTTTTAAATTTTTGAGCCAAAATTTTGTTTGTTTTATAGCTTAAAAATTACATTTTTTTAAAAAAAAATCCATAGGTCTGTAGTGAATACATACAAGTTTCCACAGAATTATTTTCAATTTTTTAACTTTTATATATGATTTTAGCTTTTCCAAGAAAATGGGGCACCATGGTGCCCGAGCACCCAAACTTCACACTCCAATGTTACTATTTTTTCCACACTTGCGCTTCAAAGTTGCACCATGTTTTTCATATAGAGAGTCTAATATGTAGTCACTTTCATATAACTAGTGGGAATTTTTCATTATAGAACTTGGCTTGTATATTTCGATGATGGGCTTTCTCAAATGCCCGAGGTGTTCTAGTGCAAGTAAGTTGGATGCACACCCACTTAGTTTTTATTTTGAACTTTCATGCACATATAGCTCTTAGTGCGTCTGTTGCATGGCAAACCCTACTTCTTGCATTGACATCAATTGATGGGTATCTTCATATTGATTAGCCTCGTCAATGTGAGACTTTCTCTTTTTTTGTCTTTTCCATATTATCTCTACCACCATACTCTATTCCACCCATAGTGCTATATCCATGGCTTGCGCTCATGTATTGTGTGGGGGTTGAAAAAGCTGAAGCGCGTTAAAAAGTATGAACCAATTTCTTGGCTGACACTGGGGTAGTGCAATATTTATACTTTGTGCTAAGAAAATGGAGTATGATGATGCGGCTTGAACTACATCAGTATTTCCCCAAATAGGAAGGGATGATGCAGCATAACTACGGTAGATGTCGTGGAATTGTCACGTCAGATGTCCTCGTGAAAGGACTTAGTCGTGGAGCCATCGCAACTAGGAAGCTTGAAGGGGTTAATCGGGACAAAGGACACGAGAGGTTTATACTACTTCGGCCCCTTACGGTGAAGGTAAGGCCTATGTCTAGTTGGGTTGGTATTGATGTTTCAAAGACCAGGGAGCGAGATACGCTATGCCCGGCTCTTGATGAGTTGTTTTTTGCCCTAAGCCGCCAGCAGGTCGTCCCCTTATATACACGGATTGACGCCCTGTGGCTTGCAGAGTCCCGGCCGGCTTATAAACAGTGTCCAGCTCGGTGACTAGTTAAACCTACCTTATGTTACAAGTCATGCCATCATGGCGGTTTACTACAACGGGCTTAAGTCGCCTGTGGGCCTTAAGCCCTTTATTGAATCGCCATCTTCATGCTTGGTCTTGGGCTTCTCTCTGATGAGTCTTCTTTGTGTAACCCGGCCCCTCCTGGGCGGCTTACACAAATAGTTATATCCCCAACATTAGGCCCTAGATTGATTTGAACCTGTTCATGTCAATCTTAAAAATATTTTTAAAGAATAAGTCTTTAGTCTTCTGACTATACAGAGGGTTTTCTTTAACCCGCCATGACGTCATCTTCTGGATCCGTCTTAACCCGGCGTGACGTCATCCTTTCTTTAATTCTTTTTCTATTCCATCGTATCCTTCAACGGATCTCTGCTTTTATTGATTGTTCCGAAAATCGAGGCATCGGGGCCGCTGGATAGTAATTCTTATCTCCTCGTTTCCCGCGTCGTCTCAGTTATCCTCTCCCTATAAATAGGCGCGACTTAGGTCTTTCATTCTTCCCTCTTTCAGTCGTCCTCTTCCTCTTGCCTCCTCTCGAGCTCCGCCGCCACTGAGGGAGTTCCGGACTAGGGGGTGTCCGGATAGCCGAACTATCATCATCGGCCGGACTCCAAGACTATGAAGATACAAGATTGAAGACTTCGTCCCGTATCCGGATTCGGACTTTCCTTGGCGTGGAAGGCAAGCTTGGCGATACGGATATGTAGATCTCCTACCTTTGTAACCGACTCTGTGTAACCCTAGCCCTCTCCGGTGTCTATATAAACCGGATGGCTTTAGTCCATAGGACGAACAACAATCATACCATAGGCTAGCTTCTAGGGTTTATCCTCCTTGATCTCGTGGTAGATCTACTCTTGTAACCCCCATCATCAATATTAATCAAGCAGGACGTAGGGTTTACCTCCATCAAGAGGGCCCGAACCTGGGTAAAAACATCGTGTCCCTCGTCTCCTGTTACCATCCGCCTAGATGCACAGTTCGGGACCCCCTACCCGAGATCCGCCGGTTTTGACACCGACATTGGTGCTTTCATTGAGAGTTCCTCTGTGTCGTCACCGATAGGCTCGATGGCTTCTTCGATCATCAATGATGATGCAGTCCAGGGTGAGACTTTCATCCCCGGACAGATCTTCGTATTCGGCGGCTTCGCACTGCGGGCCAATTCGCTTGGCCAGCTGGAGCAGATCGAAGGCTACGCCCCTGGCCGTCAGGTCAGATTTGGAAGTTTGAACTTCACGGCTGACATCCGCGGGGACTTGATCCTCGACGGATTCGAGCCACAGCCGAGCGTGCCGTGCTGTCATGATGGGCATGACTTAGCTCTGCAGCCGGACAGTACCCTGGAGGCCGCACTCGAACCCGCTCTGATCTTCGACTCAGAGCCGACTGTGCAGACCAAGGATGGATGGCTAGACACCACCTCGGGGGCTGCAACCTCTATGGCGATAGAGCCGAACACCGATCTTGTCCCCCATGAAACTCGTGACTCCGAGGTGCCGGACTTCTTGCCGGACTCCGGACCTCCCGCGCCCCTCCAGTCGAATCCGATTGGGCGCCGATCATGGAGTTCACCGCGGCGGACATCTTTCAACACTCACCTTTCGGCAACATCTTGAGTTCGCTAAAGTATCTCTCGTTATCAGGAGAGCCTTGGCCGGACTACGGTCAGGAAGGTTGGGATGCGGACGATGAAGAAATTCAAAACCCACCCACCACCCACTTGGTAGCCGCTGTCGACGATCTAACCGACATGCTAGACTACGACTCCAAAGACATCGACGGTATGGACGACGATGCCGGAGACGACCAAGAACCAGCGCCTAACGGGCACGGAAAAGCCACCCCAGCTCACAACGTATACATGGTGGACACACCAAAAGGAAGCGACAATGAGGAAAAACAGGACGTGGCGAAGGACAACTCCCCCAACAAACAAACAAAGCGGCAACGCAAGCGCCGCCCGAAGACCGGCATCGACAAAAACAGCACCCATACGGACCCGGCCCTAGAGCAGGACGAAGCAGTGGACGACGCACACGTCAACAAGCAGCCAGCCGGACATGAACTGGACAAGCAACCCATCCCCGGCGAAGATCATCTCACATCACCAGAGCATATGAATCTTCATAACAGGCTCGTCGCCACTGCAAGAAGTTTGAAGAAGCAAAAGCGGAAGCTCAAAACAGCGGAAGACACACTCAGAATGAGATGGAGCAAAGTACTCAACACCGCAGATAAATATGGCATTAGTCACCAGACAAAGAGCTACCCGAAGCGCAAGCTGTTGCCCGAATTTGACGAGGAGGCCTTCGAGCCCCCGCAGTCAAAAAAGAAAGGGGCCGCCTGGCCGGATAGACGACCAAATGACAGGCCAAGAGCAACACGGGGCGCCACACACAAGCCGGCACATGATCAGCATAAAGATCTTCAGAAAAAGGATAACCCGGCCAGGTCTATCTATGGGCCAAAAAAGAAGACTCCAGGAAGTAACACAACCAGCCGAGCATTTGAAGACAACGACACACCCAAATACAGGGGCGCCGCACACCCACTATGTTTTACCGACGAGGTACTGGATCATGGATTTCCAGCGGGATTTAAACCCATAAACATAGAGGCACACGACGGAACAACAGACCCCGGAGTCTGGATTGAGGATTATATCCTACATATACACATGGCAAGAGGAGACGATCTCCATGCCATAAGATACCTTCCCCTCAAGCTCAAAGGGCCGGCCCGGCATTGGCTTAAAAGCCTCCCCAGAAAATACGATTGGGAGTTGGGAAGAGCTTGAGGATGCGTTTCGAGCAAATTTTCGGGAGACTTATGTCCGGCCTCCGAATGCAGATGATTTAAGTCACATAGCTCAACAGCCTGGAGAATCAGCACACAAATTCTGGAACAGGTTCCTCACTAAAAAGAACCAAATAGTCGACTGTCCGGACGCTGAAGCCTTAGCAGCCTTCAAACACAATGTCCGAGACGAATGGCTCGCCAGACACCTCGGCCAGGAAAAACCAAGAACAACGGCCGCACTAACAAGTCTCATGACCCGCTTTTGCGCGGGGGAAGACAGCTGGTTGGCTAGATGCAGCACCAGCGACCCGAGTACATCCGAAATCAGGGATGGAAATGGGAAATCACGATGCAAAAAAGATCAGCGCCGGAACAAGGAGAATGGCCCAAATAGTACGACGGTCAACGCCGGATTCAAAAGCTCTCGGCCGAACAACAAAACACTGCCCTTAAAAGGATAACAGTTACGAGCTATCCAACCTAAACAAGATTCTGGACAGACTGTGCCAAATACATGGTACCTCTGGGAAGCCTGCAAACCATACCCTTAGAGATTGTTGGGTCTTCAAGCAGTCCGGCCGACTTAACGCCGAACACAAGGGGCTCGACACACCAAGTGAAAGTGAAAAAACCAAAAAGCAGCGCTCCGGAAACCAAAAGACTTTCCCACTAGAAGTCAAAACAGTGAACTCACTTCACGTGATAACACGCAGCGCGGCACCTGCTATACCAGGACACCGTCCGCAGACTGGGATAGAACCCACCAAAATTCGCTATAGCAGCACTTCCTTCAAAGGAGTGACGCCAGGCCTTTTAAGCCAATTTTACAGGCTCTATACCACTAGAGGTCGTGTTCGGTTCATCCGACAACCTTCGTCGCGAAAAGCTCACTCTCCATCGCCCCATTTAACAGTAGCCCTTAAGCGCTACTGGGGCGCGAAGCTTTAGCCTGCTTTAATGCAAAACAACATTACGCGTCTCTTACGCTTAAAAATGCCCGGTCCACGTGGCATATTCTTAAAACTCCAGGTGTCTCTCGACCACGGAGAATGTGCGGCTGCCTAGATAGCCACACATTATTCCGACCTTGCAGGTCAAAGCCCCTAAAAACAGGTCATTTAGACCTCGGACATGGTTAGACGAGTCCGGCAAGGGGCTTCCCAGCCGCATACCCCCTTTTTTTAGGGGGCCGCACGCATAAATGATGAAAGCCAATAAAGCTCAACTTTCTTCATCTTCCAAATTATACTTTATTTTGATACACTTTTTGCACGGTATTTCTTAGAAACTAAGTCCTTCTCTTTTACAGATGAAGCACGTGCTACACCCGTCCAGGATACAGCACAACGGAGACACAGGCGCAAACGTGCAGTAGGGACCCGTTGCAAGGATTCTTTTCAGATTGATACCCTACGTAAACCTTTCTTACTGTCTCTTGTTGATACACATCCCCCGGTTTCTTACCAGAGCCGAGGAGAAGGCTGGCGTTTTGGCATCGGCTGCGTCAGAAGTTCCCACCTGTACCTGGACACTAGGGGCTTAGGGCTTTGTTCGGCCCAATATCATAAAGACCGAACACCTCAGGGAGTGTCCGGCGTCTCGAGTTAGGCCTTATATGCATCAGCTCCGAATCATGTCTTTGGTCAAATGTTGGGTTTGCCCAGCTCCTGTGTTTTGCTGCCTTATGTTCCGTATCATCGGCTAACGCGGCAACAGGAGAACTACTGCGATTGTGCCCCGGTTCGGCCGGGAGAACACCTCAGTAGAGAAAGCCGAAAACTGACTGTCATGATATAGCGAGAGACCGGTCAACCACTCGATCGACCATTGGAATGTTTAGAATTCCTCCGCTTTGACGAAGGACCGCTTCCCGGTCAGGCACATACGCGCCCCGAGTTCGGAGAAGCGCGGTGCCATCAGGGGCTATATAGTAGCCCCACATTCGAGCTCCTATGGCTAAGTGAAAGTGATAAAGCATTATAGTCCGGTTGCCTAGTTTGCTACGCTATCACCTCCTTAAAAGGACCAAGACGTTGGATTAAGTGTGAAGAAGCGATTTTCTTTTTGCAAACACTCCCGCACCATGTGCGTGGGGGCTGAAGCCAAAGACTGCCATCTTTCAGATTATACATATATATACGGCCGCACAGGAGATAGTTTAATACTTGAACACACAAGTATAAAAAGTCATTGCATTATAAACATGATCTTAGAAATCATACATGTCATTCAAACATAACAGCTTTCGAGCACTGCGACTCTATTATACGAGCGCCCTATAGGACTTCCTCAAAGTAATGCTCGGTGGGGAATCGGCTTTTGTCCGAACCCCGGGATGCAACAGCGGTGGCATCCATCTCCGCCCAGTATGTTTTACCACGGGCGAGAGCCATCCGTGCACCTTCTATGCATGCCGACCGCTTCATCGCCTTAATATGCGGCACTGCCCCAAGGAATTGCTGCAACAAGCCAAAATAACTCTTCGGCTTGGGCCTTTTCGGCCACAGATGAGTGACCACATCCATCATGGCCAGTCCGGACAATCTATTCACCTCAGCCCACTCAACCAGCCGATCACTCAACGAAAGTGGACGCTCCGGACTATGGAATTGAGACCAGAAAAGCTCTTCCATTTCATGATCCTCCTGGCTTCGAAAGTGCACGACTGCGTCAGCCGCACTCGCCGCCAAGTCCAGATAAGGATCCTCCGCACCGTACAATCGGCCCAGCTGAGCATACTTCGGATCCGTGAACTTCCTACGCAGCATAAAGGGCTTCCCGGCCACAATGTCTCCGACCTGACGCAGTTCCTCCTTCATGGCCCGCATCGCACTACGGGCATCCTTGGCTTCGGCATCGGCCTTCTTCAGGTCCTCTTGCTCCGCTCGGCGTTCTCCTTCAAGAACCTCCAGGCGGTCGGTAGCAAATTTTAATTTCATGGCCATTCCGGCCATCTCCTCCCTGCTTCGGCAGTGAGCAGCCTTCTCAGCTTCTAGCTCTTCCGCTGCCTTCAAGGAAGCCGCCTCGCTTTTTCTGGCTTGCTCCTTGGCCCGAGCAAGTTCTGTTCGAAGGTCTTCCACAGCAGCAGCACCATCTGCATCAAGCATACAACTTGTAAGGAATGGGCATCAGCTCCCTTACTAAGCGACCGCGGCGCAATCACATACCTTGTGACTCATCAAGTTGTTTATTGACCAATGAGATGTCCGCGTCTGCAGCGTCGAGTTGCTTCTTCAGCTCGACGAATCCATCCGTCCGGCTGGCCACCGAACATTCCGCCACCTGCATAGGAAAGGCGACAGTTAATAACTGAGATTATGATCCTAGGCACGCTGCCGTTTTCGACAGCATACCAAGTCTCAGGGGCTACTATACAGGGCGCACTTCATGTGCAAAACTGTCAATAGGTATGTCATTTTTTGCGTACCTCAAATCCCGTCAGTAAACTTCCGACGACCTCATACAACCCGCTTTCGGCGGACGAGATCCTCTCAATCACATTACCCATTAATGTGCGGTGATCTTCTGAGATGGACGCCCTCTTAAGCAAATCCTGCAGCTCCACCGGCCATACTCCAATGGGTGCCGAACTCTCCGGCCCCGCCGGACTCGGGGAGACCCTCCGCGCCGACACCTCAGGGTCGTCCGCCCCGTGCGATGGGGCGGCAGATGGAGGCGTTTCGCTCTCCATCATCTCCGAACGAAGGTCTCCCGAAGATGAGCTGTGCTGAGATGGGCTGAGATCCGAACTACAAGGTAAAAACTTCGGTTACCTTTAGACATTAAGCAGGGGTGTCTAATAATTATAAAATCCCCCTTTTTACTTACGGCTCGTTAGAGGGTTGATTCCTCCAAGGAGACAGTACGGCCGAGGCTCTTCCCGGCGCAGGACCTTCCGGTACAGATTTCTTTCCCCGCTTTGAGGCCTTGGCCTCCGGGTCTTCGGAAGCGGTCCTCTTCTCCCCCTGGAAGGAGGGACTATCGATTCCTCCCTTACTAAAAACCTCCTTGGCAGAGGTGACAGTTTCCCCGTGCCCCCCTTCGCCCTCATTCGAAGGTGCAACCTCCAACATTTTGACTAACACGGGATCCTGCGTGGTCTCAGGGAGAGGGGCCGGACACCGTATCAGTTTTGCTTGCGCTATCCACTCCTGTCCAGGGAAAGCTGGTTAAAAGGCAAGCTCACAATAAATAAATGGACGGTGTGTCCGGACACGGGACTACTTACTTGAGTATCCGGGCGATTGCAGCTTAGGCCAGCGTCCTCGGTATATTCCGGATGCGTCTCTTGCGATCCGAAGAGCAGTTTATACATCTCCATGGGTGTCAAACCCATGAAGTGTTGGAGAGCTCGTGGCCCCTCCAGATTAAATTCCCACAGGCGGAGGGGGCGGCGTTTGCAGGGCAGTAGGCACCGGATCAACATGACCTATACCACTGCGACCAGATTGATCTCCCTTTCTTGGAGGCCTCGAATCCGGTCCTGCAACAGGGGGACATCTTTGGGCGGCCCCCAGTCACTCCCCTTGTTGACCCATGACGTCAGCTGCTGTGGAGGGCCCGAGTGAAAGACGGGCGGCGGCTTCTGCCTGCTGCCCCGGGGAGCGGTGATATAAAACCACTCCTGTTGCCACAAGCCGAGCTCCTCTTGGAAAGAGCCCTTGGGCCATGGAGCTTCGGCCCTCTTGCTTATAACCGCCCCGCCGCACTCTGCCTAACGCCCCTCAATCATCTTCGGCTCCACGTTGAAGGTTTTGAGCCACAAGCCGAAGTGAGGGGTAGTGCGGAGGAAGGCTTCGCAGACGACAATGAATGATGAGATATGGAGGATGGACTCCGGAGCCAAGTCGTGGAATTCTAGCCCATAGTAAAACATGAGCCCCCTCACGAAGGGATCCGTCGGGAAGCCTAAACCCCGACGGAGGTGAGACACGAACATGACGCTCTCGCCAGGCTCGGGAGCTGGGATAACTTGCCCTCGGGCAGGCAGCCTATGCGAAATCTCGTAGGTTAAGTACCTGGCGTCTCTCAGCTTTAGCACGTCCTCTTCCGTGACGGAGGAAGGCATCCACCGGCCTCGTAGATCAGGACCGGACATTGTCGAAGATCGAAGGTACCCGAATTTGGAGCCCTGGGTGTTGGAACTCGGGGGGAGGGGCGGATTCGATAGAGGATTGAATAAAAAGAACGGGCCTTGGTCTCATTATAAAGAGGAACAATACCAAGAGCTGTCCCCATGACCGTTTGGAACCCGCCTTCGATGGAGGGGGCGTGGCAACGGGCGCGGTTGGATTACCCATGTCCGTATTGATGAGAATCCCGGAATAAGGGGAACACGATCTCTGCTTCGACAGGACGTGCCAAGGAAACCGCTTCGCTAAACGCGCTGAAGTGGTACAATAAAAACGTTTCAAATAAAGGCTTGGTTGTGGTGTGACGTCACGCCACGGAATACGTCAGTAGATTGAACTTGTGTGAATATTATTCTCTCTACGGTGGTATGTGGAAATTATTTTGCAGAGCCGGACACTATCCTGGTGTTCACAATCTTCTATAAATTATTCGGAGGAGGAACCCGCCTTGCAATGCCGAAGACAATATGCGCGCCGGACTCGTCGTCATTGAAGCCTGGTTCAGGGGCTACTGAGGGAGTTCCGGACTAGGGGGTGTCCGGATAGCCGAACTATCATCATCGGCCGGACTCCAAGACTATGAAGATACAAGATTGAAGACTTCGTCTCGTGTCCGGATGGGACTTTCCTTGGCGTGGAAGGCAAGCTTGGCGATACGTATATGTAGATCTCCTACCTTTGTAACCGACTCTGTGTAACCCTAGCCCTCTCCGGTGTCTATATAAACCGGATGGCTTTAGTCCATAGGACGAACAACAATCATACCATAGGCTAGCTTCTAGGGTTTAGCCTCCTTGATCTCGTGGTAGATCTACTCTTGTAACCCCCATCATCAATATTAATCAAGCAGGACGTAGGGTTTACCTCCATCAAGAGGGCCCGAACCTGGGTAAAAACATCGTGTCCCTCGTCTCCTGTTACCATCCGCCTAGATGCACAGTTCGGGACCCCCTACCCGAGATCCGCCGGTTTTGACACCGACAGCCACCACCGTCAAACCCCTCGTCTTCATCGACTCAGGCCGCTGCATCAACCTGACTCTGACCAGAAATCGACGGTAAACCTCCGCAGCTCATCCACATCCGTGAGTTCCTCTCCTTCCCTTTCTGTAGATCTGCATTGGAACCTCTGTTGAGTTCGTCGGCATTCATCACCGCCCGACGCAAACCCTCGCTAGTTTGCACCTCCAATGCCCTGTTTAGATCAAAAAACTATGTAGAACTGCTACGGTAATTGTTTGTGTTTATCTTGCATAGAAACAGATCTCATTTCCCTTGTGTGGAAACCCTCTTCGAGTGCATGAACTTCTCTGCCCTGTTTTTAGGTCTAGAAAATTTTCCTTTCAGAGCAATAATTTGATCCAAAATAATAGCTGTCGTCTGTGAAACTTGTTTCTGTCACCCGGAAAGTCTATCACCCGGAAAGCTTCTTCTGGTAAATGTCCTTAAACACAACTGTCCAAGTATTCGGCTTAAATAAATAACACTAGTCTGTGAGCCTTGCTTGCTTCTTATAACCTTAAGAATTTTGAACTGCTCTTGATACTTGTAGCGGCTTAAATATTGTTGCACAGTCACCCTTATATCATTAGGCCCCTTCTTAAGCCGCCACTTAAATAATGTAGATATTTCTCCCGGGGTAAAATTTGAACCGGAGCTTCTTATTTTGTCATAGGCCCACTGTTGTCATGGCACCTAAGGCGGCCAAAGCCCCTGTGACTTGCAATTGGGTCCCATCCACAGTTACTAAGAGTAAACTTTCTGAGTTCGTGAAGTCTGGCCACCTTCCCAAAAAGGAGGTTATGTCGTATCATGCTCCTGACCTGTCGGAAGAGAAGCCTCAACCCGAAGACGGGAGGTGATAGTTTTCACAGATCACATGAACCGGGGATTTGCCCCTCCCGGCTCAAAATTCTTTAGGGAAGTTCTGAACTTCTTTGATCTCAGACCTCAAGACATTGGACCCAATTCCGTGTCAAACCTTTGCAATTTCCAAGTCTTCTGCGAGGTGTACCTGGGAGAAGAGACAAGTCTGCTTTTGTTCAGAGAACTTTTTTATTTGAACTGGCAGAATGAACGTGCCAACGGGCCTAGTCTTGAGCTTGGCGGCATCTTGATCCAGCGGCGGAGAGATTGCCTTTTTCCTTACGCTGAGCTGCCGAGTCACCCAAAAGACTGGAACCAGACGTGGTTCTACTGTCAAGACACTTCTCCGGCTAATGAGAAGCCTCTGCCCGGCTTTCGTGCCCTGCGTCTTGAGTCCAACCATTAGTTAGCAGATAAGTAGACCCCCGTGGAGCGCCTGCCCCTTAATCCCACCATCAAGAAGATCAAAGCTCTTTTAGGAAACGGGTTGAACGGCATCGATCTGGTCCGAGTCTGGGTCACCTGGCGAATACTACCATTAAGCCGCCATTCCGGCTTAATGTGTACTTATACAGGCGAGAAAGACGACCCAATGCGTCATAACCCTGATGACTTACCAGACGATGTGGTAGATGCTACAACCCAGTCGCTGCTGAAGGAGGGCACTGTAACTAATAATGCCTTCGGCTTACTTCCCTTCTGCAAGAAGAACCCAGCCCCTGCAGTGAGTTTCCAATCTTAATAAATACTCTTTAACATGTTATACCTTCCTTGTACTTATAATTCTTTATATTGTTCCATAGGCCGGTGATAACTTCTAGAAGGTCAAGTATGACCATGAGGCTGCCAAACAGGCCAGGGCAGCCAAGAAAACCGAAAGGAAAGCCGCCAAGACGGGCACCTCAAAGAAGAAGAAACCCAGCGCCTCCGATATGCTTAAATTGGATGACTCTTCTTCGGATGATGAAGAGGTAGTATTTTGATTTTCTTAACTTCTTTGTCGTTACTTTACTGACATTTTATCCTTTTAGGAGGATACAGGGAACAGTCAAGCAATTGACGAAGAGGTAACTATAATCTCCTCGGACTCAGAGCCTTTGCCAAAGCAAAAAATTCGAAGGGTGACCCAGAAAGTAAGATTTTCACATCCTCTAGCTTACCAAGATCCTCAATTTCTTTTGAAGCAACAACAGCTTGAGAACCGGCGGAAGACTCGGGCCAATCCAGACGCAGAACTCTCCTCCGGCTTACCCGATGTAACCAGGAAGCGTCGGACCAAGGTTATCTCCGATTTACGTTCTGCTTTACCTTTGGTGGGTTTGATTCGCCAACCTCTCAATTCATCTGACTCCAATTATCAGGATACCTCTCCTTCCTCTGACGAGTCGATGCAATCAAACATGCTGGCTTTTCAAACGGCTCCCGGGTAATGTAACCTTTCTTACTTTATGTTTTTCCATACTTATACTTTGATACTCATCCTTCCATCTTTATTGACAGCCTGCAAGTGAAGCCCAGCAAGAGGGCAAAGAAGAATAAGCCGTCCCAAGACCCGGTGGTCACTGAACCGGCGCTTGACTCATCCGTTCTTGACAGCTCCACTCATCAGCCACCGCCTGAACCGACTTCTGATATTCCGGTGCCAACCTCTGACCCGCCTGCTGAAGATGTTATCCACAACTTTGATAACCCGGAAATTCCTAGCCCGGTAAAGACGACCGACCCGGAAGTTGAATTTCTGAAAAGTCAATATGTTGAACCGGGCCGACCTACTGTTCTTGCCTAACGCACTGCCAAAGAGGAGTTTGCCCGACGTCAGAAAGCCAAACAGGACATCATTGATTATACTCACCTAAGCATTGGTGATATAGTCTTGGGCTATCTGAACCAAGTGCACAATAGTCGTGACCTGGAGATTGACATGGTGAAACAAATACAGCACAAATCTGAGGTATAACTTGTGCTTTTTTTATGACCCTTACTTATTGTACCAGCCCCAAGTCTATTGCTTATGAATGAATATGCTGTAGACTTAGAAATCTATTTACTGTTAGTTTGTCCAGTTTAAAGAGAATATATGTAACCTGGTACAATAAGTAAGGGGCCGCACTAGCATAAACCTCTCGTGTCCTTTGTCCCGATTAACCCCTTCAAGCTTCCTAGTTGCGATGGCTCCACAACTAAGTCCTTTCATGAGGACATCTGACGTGACAATTTCACGACAGTTGGCGCCCACCGTGGGGCCAGCGCACGGTGGATTTGAGTTCTTGAAGGGCAACTTTGAAGGGCTCAAGGGATACGTGACGGGCTGGATGACCAAGAGTCGTCGCGGCAAGTTCTACATCGACGATGAAGGCTGGGGCCCCGACGCCGGCTCAATTGAGTATGGGTACCGGGTCCCCTTCGGCAAAATCCACGTCTTCATCAGCCGGATCGGTGAGCCGGGCCCTGAGCCGGACAACTGCACCGACCTCGTCCAGACGGCTCAGCGTCCAAGGAAGACCCGGACTCAGCCTGTCATGAAGCATGTCTTCGTGGGCTGCGTCCACGGAGAAGAACTTTCTGAAGGATCTGAAGATAGGGGTGAGACGGCCGTCCTCTCAGACGGTGATTCGTCCACCGGCTCAACAGATTCGTTGTATCAGGTGCAAGACGGCGCGCTCGGGGGCTGTTCCAATGGCATCAGTATTCCAGACCCCTATGAGCCGCCAAGATGGGCAGGGATCTTCATGGCTGGAACTCAGCCCGGCTCTAACTCTACGGCGGCTGCAGCAATAACATCCGGAATAGGGACAGCCGGGGCAGGAGGCCCTGTGCGCCCGCCGGCTCAGGTGCTGATAGACCTCATGGATAAGCTTACGGCCCTGTTAACCGCCACGGTTATTCCTGTAGACAAAGATGAGCATGACGCTGCGGTAGCACAGGTGCGTGAGAAGATAGCTCAGGCCAAGGAGGCCTTGGCAGCTGAGGATACTAGACTAGCTACAGAGCGGGTGGCTCTCGACGCCCGGGCACAACGCTTGCAGTCAGAAGCTTACCAGCTCACGATGAGCTTAAACGCATCTAATGAGGCAATGAGGAGACATCAGAAAACCCAGTCCCGTTTACCTCCGAATTACGACCCCTGGGTTCTCTTTGCTACACCCGGAGCCGGCCCAAGTAACCCGCCATAGGACAATCAGCTTATGACAGCTGGAACAGGAGGACCGGCTCAGCCTCGGGATATGGCACCGCCTCACGTGAGCATGCCACCGCTGCGTTATTTGCCGATTCCACCGGGTCACTTTTCCAACCCCATGGAGAACCTAATTGCAGCTTCAACACGTTTGGTGGCTCTTCCCATGGATTGTGATGACCCGACTGTAGTGGAGACCTGGAGGGTCAAAGAACTTCTCCAGATGGCCTTAGCTCAGCAAGAGACCTATTCTTACAGCTGGGACAGAATTCATTCAACTCCCCCGCCCTGGTTAGCGCTGCCTCGTCAGAACCGGAGCCCGAGTTACAGCAGGAACATGGAGTCCGAAGCTTTGTCAAGCAACGCCCAACATCATAACCAGCTCGGTGGCTATAACCCGGTGCAAGACCGGATCCGTCAGGAGAACGAGCAGGCGGCTCAGCTGGCGGCTCAGCAGGTGACTCATCAGGATATCCTAGAGTATCCAACGCCTTCTGTTGAGGCGGGAGTAGCCACTGGAACCAGTGGTGTCCCTTATTTGGTACCAGCTTTGCGCAACGTGCGTCTGCCTAAAGACTTCAAGGGACCTCAAAAGGTGCTGAATTACACGGCCGACTTACAGCCCGGAGCATGGATCGAGAGCTATGAGATGGCCATGGAGCTGTTGGAAGTCAGTGATGCGGCAATGGCTAAATATTTCACCATGATGTTAGATGGAACGGCCCGGTCTTGGTTAAAGGGTTTGCCACCCAATTCCATTGGTTCATGGGAAGAGTTAAAGGCCCGGTTCATCCAGAACTTCAAGGACACCTATAAGCAATCTGTGTCGATTGTGGACTTGATGAATTGTAAGCAAGGGGAAGGTGAATCCACCACCCATTGGGTACGCCAGGTCAAGGAGATAATTCATTCATCTGATAAGATGGATGCCGGCTCTGCAGTCCTTATGTTGGAGAAAAATTGCAGCTTTGAGCCGCTGAGGCAGAAACTGGGGCGCCTTAAACGTGACTGCAAGGATATGGGTACGCTGACGGCAGCTTTAGTTAAATATGCCGATTCTGATAGTACCAAGGATCCCGCGTCTGACGATAAGAAGACAGGGAAGGGAAAAAGGAACGACAATGGAAAGGGTCAACAGCATAACCCGGGGAATCAAAACGGCAATAAGCGTAAGGCGGACGGTAACCCGGAGTTTGTGGCGAATGCCAATGCGCAAGGTAACAATCAGAAACGTAAAGGTAAGCCGCCTCGATCCGGCGGGTCAGGCCCATCTCTTGAGCAGCTGCTCAATGAGCCCTGCCCGAGACATGGCACCCGGGAGCGCCCCGCCACACACCTATGGAAAGATTGCGCGATCATGAAGGCATTTAAAAATTCCAACACCTTCGATGGCGGTCATGGATCTGGCGGCGGCTCAGGGGCTGGCGGTTTCCATGGCCCAGGTGGCGGCTCAAATTCCGGCTTTCAGGGGCATCCAGGCGGTAATAGTCAGCAGCAGTCTGGTCAAGGAGGGCAACTGCAGCAGCAGTCGGGTTATCAAAGCCATCCGAAGCAGTTGAGTGGTGGGAAATATCACGTGTTTACCACTAGTTTATGTAAACGTGACCAGAAGGTTCATAAGAGGGCTGTCAATTCTCTTGAGCCGGCAATTCCTCGTTATTTGAGGTGGTCAGAACAGCCCATCATATGGAGCAGAGAGGATCACCCTCCACGGGTCGATAATCCGGGTCAGTTAGCCTTGGTGGTAGCACCCCAGGTTGGTGGATATAAATTCACTAAGGTGCTCATGGACGGCGATAGCAGCATCAATATCCTCTACTACGAAACTTTTCAACGTATGGGGTTAACTGACAAAAATCTGAGGACGTCCAACACTGTTTTTCATGGAGTGGTCCCTGGTAAGTCGGCTTACCCAGTTGGCAAGATTGAGCTGGAGGTGGCCTTCGGAGACGAATATGACTCCAAAGCTGAGAAGTTGACTTTGAAGTGGTCAAAATCAGGAGCCCGTATCATGCTCTGTTTGGGCGGTCGGCTTATGCTAAGTTCATGGCCCGGCCATGTTATGTTTATTTGCAGCTCAAGATGCCGGGTCACAAAGGCACCATCACAGTGCATGGAAGTCGGAAGGTGGCGTTGGAATGTGAAGAAGGCGACGCGGCTTATGCTGAGTCGGCCTGTGCAGTTGAAGAGCTCAAATTTTATCAAGACAATGTTGACCCGGCGGATATGACCTCCCTCAAGAAACCCACTACCGAGCATGACCCGGTGTTGAAGTTTAAATCGGCCGCTGAGACAAAGGTTGTGGACTTTACCCCAGGAGATGCCTCTAAGCAGTTCAGTATTAGTGCCAATTTGGTTCCTAAATAGGAAAGCGCGCTCATCGAGTTCATCCATGAGAACCGGGACATCTTTTCATGGAAACCTTCTAACATGCCGGGTGTACCGAGGGAACTCGCTGAGCAAACTCTCAATATTTATCCAAAGTATTAGCCGGTCAGGCAATTTCTCCGGCGGTTCAATGAAGAGAGACGGAAAGCTATTGGGGAAGAGGTGGCCCGACTCTTAGCGGCCTGGTTTATTGTTGAGGTTTTTCACCAAGAGTGGTTGGCTAACCCGGTGCTTGTCCTCAAGAAAAATGACACTTGGCGGATGTGTGTGGATTACACGGATTTAAACAAGGCTTGTCCGGCTGATCCCTTCGCTCTCCCCCGTATTGATCAAATCATTGATGCTACGGCGGGCTATGAACGTTTGAGTTTTTTGGATACTTACTCTGGTTATCATCAGATCAAAATGGCAGTTAAGGACCAGGAGAAAACTGCTTTCATCACTCCGTTTGGGGCCTTCTGCTATGTATCTATGCCATTTGGACTCAAAAGTGCCTAGGCGACTTATCAGCGGTGTGTGCAGAACTGTTTGCGTGATCAAATTGGGCGTAATGTTCATGCTTACGTGGATGACATTGTGGTGAAGTACAGAGAAAAGGAAACCTTGATATCTGACTTGAAAGAGACCTTTGATAATCTCCGGGTTTACAAGATGATGCTTAACCCGGCCAAGTGTGTATTTGACATTCCTACGGGCAAGCTCTTGGGTTTTCTGGTGTCAAACAGAGGCATCGAAGCTAACCCGGAGAAGATTAAGGCGATTACCTCTCTGGGTAAGTTGGCGTGCATCAATGATGTTCAACGATTGGCGGGTCGTGTTGCCGCCTTAAGCCGGTTCATAAGCCGGTTAGGTGAGAAGGCCCTTCCATTGTATCAGATGATGAAGAAAACTGACACTTTTGTCTGGAGCGAGGCCACTGATGCTACTTTTGAGGATTTGAAGAGACAATTGTCTGAACCGCCGGTTCTCGCGGCTCTAGTTGATAAAGAACCTTTGCTGTTATATGTGGCAGCCAATTCACGAGCCGTCAGCGTTGCCATCATGGTGGAGCGTAAGGAAGCTGGAAAGGAGCATCCGGTTCAACGGCCGGTTTATTATATCAGTGAGGTACTCATTGAGTCTAAACAAAAGTATCCACATTGGCAGAAGCTTGTTTACGGAGTGTTCATGGCCAACCGGAAGTTGAAGCAATATTTACAAAGTCACCCTATAACTGTGGTGAGTTCTGCCCCTTTGGGAGATATCATTCAGAATAGGGAGGCCACAGGACGAGTCGCCAAGTGGGCCATCAAGCTTGGGACTCATGATTTGAAGTATATGCCACGTACTGCTATTAAGTCTCAGGCCTTGGTGGACTTTATCAATGATTGGAAAGAGTTATAGGCCCCTGAGGAGAAGCCCAATAACACATATTGGACGATTCACTTTTATGGGTCCAGGCAGCTAGAAGGCTCGGGGGCTGGAGTGGTTTTAACTTCCCCTCGAGGTGACAAATTTTGTTATGTACTCCGGCTTATGTTTCCGTGTACTAACAATGCAGCTGAGTACGAGGCCTTACTCCATGGTCTCCGGATGGCTAAGGAGATGAACTTAAGCCGGGTAAGATGCTTGGGTGACTCAGATCTCGTGGCTCAACATGTGTCAGGCAAGTGGGATTCCAAGGATCCCCTTATGGCGGCTTATCATCGTGAAGTAGATGTTGTGGCTGTTCACTTCAAGGGTTATCAAGTGGAGCACATTGATCGAAGGAAGAATGAGGCGGCTGATGCTTTAAGCCGGTTGGGATCCCAACGTAAGCCGGTGCCGCCTAACACCTTTCTTGATATTTTACATAACCCTTCTGTCAAGGTGCCTATCGAGGAAGAGCTAGCGGTGCCAGACCCGGAGGCATATCTGGTGGCGGCTCTTCACGTTATCCCGGATTGGACAGTGCCCTATTTGGCTTATATGACCCGGGGTGAGTTACCTGAGGATGAGACCTTGGCAAGATAAATCGTCAGGCTCTCCAAAATCTATGACGATTGTTAACGGTGAGTTACATCACCTAAGTGTCACTGGGGCGTTTCAACATTGTGTGTCCCCTACAGAAGGCCAAGAGATACTTCGTGAGATCCATGAAGGGGATTGTGGCCATCATCCGGGTTAAAATCTCTTGTAGCAAAAGCTTTTCGTCATGGTTTTTATTGGCTGACGGCTCATGCTGATGCAGAGGATCTGGTCAGCAAATGTGACGGTTGTCACAAGTTCTCACGACGAGCTCATGTGCCGGCTCAAGAATTGAGGATGATTCCAATCACTTGGCTGTTTGCAGTCTGGGGGCTTGACATGGTCGGGCCTTTTAAGAGGTCTAAGGATAAAAAGACACATCTCCTGGTGGCAGTAGATAAGTTTACAAAGTGGGTTGAGGCAGAGCCGGTCAGTAAGTGTGATGCAGCCATGGCGGTTCAATTAATGAAAAAGGTGATTTTTCGTTTTGGTTTCCCACATAGCATCATAACTGATAATGGCACCAATCTTTCCAAGGGTGCCATGGAAGAATTCTGTCAACGAGAGCATATCTGGCTTGATGTTTCGGCTGTGGCTCATCCTCAATCCAATGGTCAAGCAGAGAGAGCTAATCAAGAGATCCTGAAGGGTATCAAGCCCCGGCTCTTAGTCCCCTTACAGCGAACTCCGGGTTGTTGGGTGGAGGAGTTACCCTCCGTGCTATGGAGCATCAACACTATGCCTAACAGATCTACGGGATACACACCTTTCTTCATGGTCTATGGAGCAGAGGCAGTTCTGCCAATTGACATCCGACACGACTCACCCCGCGTGGCGGCTTACATTGAGGCGGATAACAAAAAGGCTCGTCAGAATGCACTTGACTTGTTGGATGAGGAGCGAGACTTGGCAATAGCCCGCTCGGCGATTTACCAGCAAGACATGTGCCGCTATCACAGCCGCCGGGTTAAGAGAAGAGCCTTTCAGGAAGGCGACTTGGTGCTCCGGATCATCCAAGATCAATCTAACATGCACAAGCTATCTCCGCCTTGGGAAGGACCCTTTGTGGTCAGCAAGAATCTGAACAACGGGTCATATTGCCTCATTGATGTTCGAGAGCACAAAGACTCACGTAAGTCGGAGGAAGAGACCCGCCGGCCGTGGAATATTGCCCATCTTCGGCCTTACTATACTTAAGCCACCGGCTCTTAAGATGCATATACTTTTGATGATGTACATATTATATAAAGCAATAAAGCAGGACCTCTGTCCTTTTTCCTATAAAGAATGTTTTTATGTCTTCTTTATCAGGTGGTGGACACTACCAACAGGGAGCGGATCATATCTGAATCCGGCTTTCCCTTTGGTCCGGCTTATGATCATATCTGAATCTAGCCATGGTCACTTGGGGGCTTCCTGTTCAAACATAGGTCGTATTCGAACCAAAGAGAACATAGCTGTCGATACCCACTTGATCGGCATACTGCCAAACCCACATGGGGGCTTCTGGATCATATTTGAATCACAGCTTAACCCCTTTGGGTCTGACGTGGATCGTATTCGAATCAGCGTCATTAAACAACTCTTATGTTCACTTGGGGGCTTCCTGTTCAAACATAGGCCGTATTCGAACTAAAGAGTACATAACTGTCGATACCCACTTGATCGGCATCGCCAAAGCCATTGGGGGCTATATGATCATATCCAAATCTTAGCTTAACCCCTTTGGGACGGTTCTCTGCTCGTATTCGAATCAGGAGCCTGTGAACATTGCTTCTAAATATAATTATTGTAATTATCTTGAAACCTTCTTGAGGAGATGGTTCTTGATTCTTCTGGTTTAATATTGATTACCCCAGGTTCTAAAGTGCCAGGTAAAACATCGTACGAGCCGGGAAGGTTATCAAAGGATTTGTAAGTATGTTATTGTGATTATATCTTAAATGATCATAAACCGGCCTATATATGATGTCTTCGGGTCATGTTCCGGGTTATCAATACTCTATAAATCCCTGGCGCGGTAAACTGCCCAGAAAATTTTACTTGTTTTATGTGCAGGATAAGGCAAAGCAAGTTAAACATCAAGGAAATACATAGTTAACGTAAGGCAGAGAAATGAAGTGATGGCGGCTTACAAAAGTAATAAATACCATAAACATGCGCGAGGGCATGACAAACATTAAGAAGTTTTTTCTAGCCTATTACAAGACTCCCCGAGTCTGGATAAGTGAAGCATTTTTTTGGCAAAGTTATGACACACCTGGCGGCTCAATCCTTCGGCGGGCTTGAAGACTCCGGGTTATCCTTCTCCGCCTCTCCGTCGGTTGCTTTGTCCTGGAAGGTGGACGAGGCCCAGTCAATGCCGCTCAAGGCTTCAAATTCAGCCTCATCATCTATTAAACCGGTCGGGTCCACTTCAGGGGAAAAGGTATGCTTACGCGTTGGAGGGATCAGGCTGACTTGGTCGTATGGGATGTTTGGAATTCTCCGGTTCTCGCTATCATAGCCCGACGAATATTTAATAAGATCAGTATCATTACCAATGAGAGTCCCCAAGGGACGTACGACTTTGACACAGGCGGTAAAGTCTTGATCATCACATACAGCGCCATCCTCCTTCAGACTTGGATATCCAAGGGAAAGATCAGCCAAGTCAAGTTCTGGCACCCATGCCTTTACCCGGCTCAATGCGGCCACGGCTCCGGCTCTTGCGGATGCCTGCCTTAAATCCTGAATTCGCAGGGGTAGCACAGAGAGATGCTTCAGCACGTCTTGTAAAAGGCGGGGAGGGGTGTTTGATAAGGCTACAACAGCCAAGGCACATTGTGACCCGGAGTACAGCTGTTCCACTAAGGTGTAAACTGCTTTGAGCTTGATCAGCATGTTTTGTCTAAGGTTGGTACTCCTGGGGCCTGTGTGTGCACAAACATAACAGTCAGCCGGAGGTCATTATTACAACAATCATTGGAATATTACAATGTTTGAGGTTTCACATAGTAACTTACCGAAGATGGCTGAGACCATTTGAGATATCTGCCGTTTTAAGTCGGACAGCTCGGTTGTTGCCTCTGCAAGAGATGCTTCTGCTGTTTCGGCCCGAGTCACTAGTGAAGCCCTCTCATCAACCCAAGTTTTCTTCTCCGATTCAAAAATTTTCTTCAATTTCTCTTGTTCAGAGATGCTGAATTCAAACTTGGAGTTTGCTTTCTGAGTTTCAAGCTCTTGAAGTTTCAGCTGGCTCTTCAGGTCAGCAAGCTCCGACTCAAATTGACTTATGGTGGTCTACATTGACACCAGGTTATGGTAAGGATCACGTTAAGGTAACTGTCGGTGTCAAAACCGGCGGATCTCGGGTAGGGGGACTCGAACTGTGCGTCTAGGCGGATGGTAACAAGAGACAAGGGACACGATGTTTTTACCCAGGTTCGGGCCCTCTCGATGGAGGTAAAACCCTACTCCTGCTTGATTGATATTGATGATATGGGTAGTACAAGAGTAGATCTACCACGAGATCAAGGAGGCTAAACCCTAGAAGCTAGCCTATGGTATGATTGTTGTTCGTCCTACGGACTAAAACCCTCCAGTTTATATAGACACCGGAGAGGGCTAGGGTTACACAGAGTCGGTTACAATGGTAGGAGATCTGCATATCCGTATTCCCAAGCTTGCCTTCCACGCCAAGGAAAGTCCCATCCGGACATGGGACGAAGTCTTCAATCTTGTATCTTCATAGTCTTGGAGTCTGGCCAATGATGATAGTTCGGCTATTCGGACACCCCCTAGTCCAGGACTCCCTCAGTAGCCCCTGAACCAGGCTTCAATGACGACGAGTCCGGCGCGCATATTGTCTTCGGCATTGCAAGGCGGGTTCCTCCTCCGAATAATTCATAGAAGATTGTGAACACCAGGATAGTGTCCGGCTCTGCAAAATAAATTCCACATACCTCCATAGAGAGAATAATATTTACACAAGTTCAATCTGCTGACGTATTTCGTGGCGTGATGTCACACCACGGCCAAGCCTTTACTCGAATCGTTTTTATTATTCCACCTCAGCGCGTTTGGCGAAGCGGTTTCCTTGGCACGTCTTGTCGAAGCAGAGATCATGTCCCCTTATTCCGGGATTCTCATCAATACGGACGTGGGTAACCCAACCGCGCCATTGATCGTGGCACTTGGGAGATAAGCGAGTTTTACCAGGCTGGTGGGGACGCACAATTTCGTCCGCCCATATATAAGGGGATAAGGATCCACCTTTTTACCTACGCCTTCATCCTCCTTGGCTTATCCATCTCCGCGCACTCGAGCTCCAGCGCCCAAGTACGCACATCTCACCTCAACCTTCTCCAACCATGTCCGGAGCGGGAGGCAAGTGGATGGCCTCCTCCGTTACGGAGGGGCACATCAAGAAGCCGCGTTGTGCCAGATATTTGTCCAGCGACATCGCGCACCGGCTTCCCGACGAGGGGCAGCTCATCCCCACCCCCAGGCCCCATGAGAGGGTGGTATTCCTTACCCATTTCCTCCGCGGACTGGGCTTCCCACTCCACCCCTTTGTCCGGGGGCTCATCTTCTACTACGGCCTGGACTTCCATGATCTGGCCTCGAATTTCATCCTCAACATCTCGGCGTTTATCGTCGTGTGCGAGGGCTTCCTCTACATCCAGCCCCACTTTGGCTTGTGGTAAAGACCTTCAATGTCAAGCCGAAGGTTGTGAAGGGCAGCCAAGCGGAGTGCGGAGGCGCCATGGTGGGCAAGATGCCCAACGTCACTTGGCTCGAGGGTGCCTTCATGGAAACCATCAAAGGGTGGCAATCGGGGTGGTTCTACATCACCGAGCCGCGTGACCCTGAATGGGTAGCGGCCCCCGAATTCAGATCTGGCATCCCCATGCGGCTCACTTCCTGGAAAGAGAAGGTCCTGCTGTGGGGTAATTCGGAAGAGCTGACCGGACTCCAATCCTATCTCCAAACCCTGGTGAACAAGAAGCTCAAGCTTGTCAACGTAATCCAGGTCATGCTCATCCGTCGGATTCTCCCCTACCAACAGCGGGACTTTAACTTGTGGCAGTTTGATCCGGCACAGCACCAGACCTTGAGCGGGCTCTTCGACACTACATACGAAGAGGCCTAGAGGGTGTTGTTCAAGGGCGCCGAGGCTCCCGCATCCGCTACCGAAGATCGCGGATTCAACTCGTAGCGTCCGGCTAGCGAGGTAAGCCATGTTATCCTTTATGGGACACTTGCTTTTCATAGTTTGATTCTATGTGGGATCTAAACTCCCAATACCTTTAAGAGGCCTGGCAGGAGACGTCCGGACTGGTTAACTGTCCGGCTCCACTTCCGGAAGACCCAGCGGATGCCCGTCTGACAGGGCTGCTGGTCCCGGCACCTTACGTAGTGCCGGAGAAGAAGGCCAAGAAGAAGGCCACGGGAACCCGAAGGAGTTCCCGACGTCAGGTGTTATTGGATTCATCGTCCAATGACTCCGAGGCTGACTCCTCCCCCGAGGACGAGGAGGAGAAGAAAGAGGCCTCTCCCCCAGCGGGGGGAGAGAAGAAGAGGAAGGCGTACCCAACAAGGGAGGCCGAAGGGTCCAAGAAGCGAAGGACCCTTCCCCCGGACTGTTCCGCCAACGTCGGCGATGACGACGAGGAGTGGTCCTCAAGGGCCAAGCCCCTGGCGAGATCGTAAGTATCCGGACTCCTGAATAACTCATAATTTTTCTTCTTGTCGCATATCATCTTTTAACGCCGCATACAACCCTGTAGTCCGCCCAAGGACGATCTTCCCGCTTCGTCGAGTGGGTCCTTGGGTACGTCGGATGTGAATAGCACTTCACTTCCGACCGTCTCCTCCCCCCCGTGACACCGACGACGCCGAGGTGGGATCCCGGAAAGGGACCCACCAGGAGGAGGAGGCCCCGGAGGTGCCGCGGGGAAACCTCCCGGACTTTGGACCGGATTCCGCACCGGAACCTGTAGTGGTTCCGGAGTCCGGCGGGCGGCCCCTTCGTAAGAAGGGCAAGATTGTGACGCCAGCGGCCTCCGTCCAACCGGAGGCGCCGGATAACTTGCTGGAGGCGCTCAACGACGCTTCCATCGACAAGGAACACCGCACTGTCATGAGTGCGGTGATTCAGAAGGTTCAGCTCGCCAAAAGCGGGCTGACCGAAGCCTGCAGCAGCCTTCTAACAGGCTTTGAGGTAAGAATTTTAAGATATGTAAAATAGTACCGCATAGACAGTAGCCCCTGATGCTCGGTTCAGTGTTCGGAAAGAAAAGCCGGACTGAGGATCTAAAAAGATATACGCAGGAGTCTTAACAAAAATATGTCAATATGGGAATGCAGGCTGCGCTGCTGACCTCTGCCGCACTGACTGCGGAGGTCAATACCTTGAAGCAGAGCCTCGAGCGGTCCGAGAGCGAGCTCGGCCGTGCCAAGAAGCAGCTCGAGGACAAGGAAGGTGAGTAACACCTTATTAAAGTTGTACCTTATAGAAAAGGATTTGGTTGCAAGAGGAATGACAAGGATAACATGGGTACTCCAGGGGCTACGAACAAGGTGGCGACCCTAAAGGAGGCGGTGTTCGCGGCCGAACGCAATGTGGCCGCGGAACGCGCCGAGCGAGAGAAGCAGGAGGCGCGGGTGGCGGAGGTACGGCAAGAGCTCTAGGCTCTCGTGGAAAAACACGAGAGTTTGGAGCGTGACTCGAAGACTCGAGAGTCCGAGCTTGCGTCAGCTCTTGAGAGTGCCAAAGCCGCTAAGGCCGAAGCCCACAAGGCCCTCCAGGAAATCGAGGCATTGAAGAAAATAGCAGCGGGTAAGGCATTCTTCATGCAAAGCAAGCATGTAAAAGTGAATTACCTATTACTTACCCGAATTCGGAGCTCTCCAGGAGCGTTCGCAGATCTGCCCCGTAGCGTGTCCGATGCTGCTGCTTTCTACAGAGCCGAGGAGGGGAGCTCGACAGAGAAGGTGTTCTGGTCTCAGTATGCTGAGGCCGGACATCCGGTGCCCCTTAGCGACCAGCTGAAGCAGCTGGTCGAGCTCCACAAGGTGGCCGAAGAGGCCATGAAGGGCCTCATAGTTCGGCTGTGGCCCAAAGAGGCCATGCTTGGGAGCTACTTCGACCTGGTGCAGCGGCTGGTGGATGCTTGTCCATGGGTTGAAGTCATCAAGCGCTCCGCCTACATTGAAGGTGCCCGTTGGGCCCTTGCCCGTGCTAAAGTGCACTAGGGCAGGATGGATGCTGAGAAGCTTGTGACGGACGCGCCACCGCCGGGCAAGGAGTATCGCACGCCCGAGATGTATTATAAGGGTGTCCTGAAGGGTGCCCGCATTATTGCGGGTGAATGCTCCAAAGATGTAATATTTGAGTAGACTCGCATTTTGTTATCCTGTGCGCTGAAAACTTTGTTCATATGCGCTAAGCAACGCTTGTTAATTTAAAATATTACCTTCTGTGTGGCCGTTTATCAAATCTGACAGATGGCAAGTCGTCGGCTTAAGCCGCCATGCCACGAGTGCTGGGGTGTTCGGGATAAACTTGAGCGCTCTTGTTCCCATTTTTGGGTCCATCTAGGGAGGCGCTCAACACAACGAACGAGGCAACCGGACTTATAATGCTTGAACACTCTCACTTAGCCATAGAATTCTATAATTTTAAATTTCGGCGAAGCCCCTAGTGTTCGGAAGGCCGAATTCGGGGCGCTATCCACGCCTGGGCCGGACAAAGCCGGTTCCTCGCTCTAAGCGGCATAAGTCTTTAGGGACTCGAAAAAACCTCTCGAACAGCGACCGGCTCTCGCCCCATCATGACGGTCAGTTTTAGCTTTCTCCACTGAGGTGCTCACCCAGCTCAACTGGGGCACAATCGCAGTGGTTCTCCTAGCGCTACCTTAGCCGATATAACGGAACGTAAGGTACCAAAACATGGGAGCTGGGTAAACCCAACTATTGACCCAAGACATGATTCGGAGCCGATGCATATAATGCTATAAGTTCGGGGTGCCGCACTTGTGGAAGTGTTCGGACTTATCACACCATAATATGGGGAAAATAAGCTCCTGGTGTATTTAGCCGTACCAAAGTGTACGGATGCAACATGTCATAAATGAGCATATGTATAAGAAGGAATGCAATTGTAGGCAAAAAGCGATGCATTGTTTATTCAAAAAATACTGCCATGAATGCAGAACAATACAAATAGTGCGATAAGCAAGGGGTGGAACTATCTGGCATGTCCCCTTCCAGGGGTAGGCTGCGGAATGGTGTATAAAACAGGTATAATGCTCGGAATAGAGACCACCTGGATACTCGTCGTGGCCTTTCTTCTTCCCTGGCTGTTGTATCGTGAGTCCGACGGGTCTACTACCGGACAGGGCCTCTGGTAAACGGAGTCCCGAGGAAAGAAAGAAAAAGAAAAAGAAAGATGATGACCTATTTGGGAGCCCCTGGTGTGGTTGAGCCGCACCCTGGGCCTGCCGTGGTCGTGCCCCTCCCCCTTTGCCCATGGTATTTCCAGAGCGTAGTGATGTTCGCGGAGTACTGGTTTTGCAATTTTGCAAGGGCTGGGGTTGGGGCCGCGTTGCTACGCGTGCTCGGAACGTGCCAGGTGGTCTTGTTGTAGGTTACTCCGGGCGCGTTTGACGGTGTCCGGTCACTTAGCAGCCGGACTCGAGAATTGCCTTGAGAGGCTACTCTAAACCTCCGCCGCAAGGGCAGCTGTATGCTCCTCCATTCAGAGAGAGCGTTCGGTGTTTCCGTTGACCATGATGACTCCTCGAGGGCCTGGCATCTTGAGCTTGAGGTATGCGTAGTGCAGCACCGCATTGAATTTTGCAAACGCGGTTCGTCCGAGCAGTGCATGATAGCCGCTGCGGAACGGAACTATGTCGAAGATTAACTCCTCGCTTCGGAAGTTATCTGGGGATCCGAAGACCACTTCCAGTGTAACTGATCCTGTACAATTGGCCTCTACACCTGGTATGACGCCTTTGAAGGTCGTCCTTGTGGGTTTAATCCTTGATGGGTCTATGCCCATCTTGCGCACTGTATCCTGGTAAAGCAGGTTCAGTCTGCTGCCGCCGTCCATCAGGACTCTAGTGAGGTGAAACCCATCGACGATTGGGTCTAGAACCAATGCAGCGAATCCGCCATGGCGGATGCTGGTGGGGTGGTCCCTTCGATCAAACGTGATCGGGCAGGAGGACCATGGATTGAACTTTGGGGCGACTGGCTCCATCACGTCTACGTCCCTGAGTGCACGCTTCCGCTCCCTTCTGGGTATGTGGGTTGCGTATATGATGTTCACCGTCCGCACTTGTGGGGGGAAACCCTTCTGTCCTCTATTGTTCGGCGGCCGGGTCTCCTCCTCGTCATCGCTATGCAGCTCCTTTTCATTGTTTTCGGCAGTTAACTTGCCTGCCTGCTTGAACACCCAACAATCCCTGTTGGTGTGATTGGCTAGCTTTTCGGGGGTGCCGTGTATCTGGCACGAGCGGTCGAGTATTCGGTCCAAATTGGACGGACCCGGAGTAGTTCTTTTGAATGGCTTTTTCCGCTGACCGGGTTTGGAGCCTCTGAATCCGGCGTTGACTGCCGTATCCTCAGTATTATCGCCGTTAATGCGGCGTTTGTGTTTGTTGCGACGTGACCTGCCATTACGGTCCTTGGTATCCGGACTGCCAGGATTTTTGTTGAGGTTGTTACTACGGGCTAGCCAGCTGTCCTCTCCCACGCAGAAGCGGGTCATGAGTGATGTGAGGGCTGCCATGGATTTCGGCTTTTCCTGTCCTAGGTGCCGGGCAAGCCACTCGTCGCAGATGTTGTGTTTGAAGGCTACGAGGGCCTCCGCATCCGAACAGTCGACGATTTGATTTTTCTTGGTTAAGAACCGTGTCCAGAATTGTCTGGCTGATTCGTCTGGCTGCCGAATTATGTGGCTTAGGTCATCAGCGTCTGGTGGTCGCACATATGTGCCCTGGAAGTTATCAAGGAATGCGGCTTCCAGGTCCTCACAACACCCAATTGATTCTGCTGGCAGGCTATTAAGCCAATGCTGAGCTGGGCCTTTAAGCTTGAGTGGGAGGTATTTGATGGCGTGAAGATCATCCCCGCGGGCCATGTGGATATGAAGGAGATAGTCTTCGATCCAAACCACAGGGTCTGTTGTGCCATCGTAGGATTCAATGTTTACGGGTTTGAACCCTTCGGGGATTTGATGATCCATTACTTCATCTGGGAAGCATAGTGGGTGTGCGGCGCCTCTGTATTGAGCTATATCACGACGTAGCTCAAGAGAGCTTTGTCTACTGTGTTCGGCCAGGCCGGAATTGCTGTGTCCGGCGCGACGGTTGTCGTCGCGTATCGTGGGGCGCCCACGCGATCCGTAGATCAATCTTGATTGTCTTGCCTTATCCTCCAATATATCTCGCAAGTTCGGCGCATTCCCCCATGGCTTTGTACTTTTCAAGCGATGCCGGGGTATGGCTTTAGTGGAGAGCCTAGAGGCCTCTCTATCGCGCCCACGAGGTGGCCGGTCGGCCGTATTATGCCCTGGTGATGTAGGTTTATATGCTTCCTCCTCTAATCGGGGCAGCAGCTTGCGTTTGGGGTAGCTTTTGGAGGGGCGTTCGAGTTCGTACTCTTCGGCCGCAAGGACTTCATTCCATCTGCCGGCTAGCAAATCTTGGTCCGCTCTAAGTTTTTGCTGCTTTTTCTTGAGGCTGCTTGCCGTGGCCATAAGCCTGCATTTAAAACGCTCTTGTTCGACGGGATCCTCAGGCACGACGAATTCGTCGTCGTCGAGGCTTGCCTCGTCTCTGGAGGGAGGCATGTAATTATAGTCCTCTACCTCTTTGTCTGCCGCTCTCTCATGAGGGTTGGCTTCTTCATCCTCCTGTGCTGAATCTTGCTGGAGGGGGTTGTCTTTGGCATTGTCTGGGGTTTTATTGTCTCCGGTGCCGGAATCTCCATTCTTGCTGTGGCGGGATTTAGAGCGGCGCCGCTGACGCGACGCTTAGGCTGTTTCTTGGAGGGGTCTTCCTCCGCTGTTCCATCGTCATTCCCATCCTTTGGGATGTCTACCATGTATATGTCGTATGATGAGGTGGCTTTCCAGTGCCCCGTAGGCACTGGCTCTTGGTCGTCTCTGGCATCGTCGTCCCTACCGTCGATGTCTTCGGAGTCGAAGTCTAGCATGTCGGTTAGGTCGTCGACAGTGGCTACAAAGTGGGTGGTGGGTGGGCTTTTAATTTCTTCGTCGTCCGCATCCCAACCGTCCTGACCGTAGTCCGGCCAGGGCTCTCCTGATAACGAGAGATAGTTTAGCGAATTCAGGATGTCGCCAAAAGGCGAGTGCTAAAAGATGTCCGCAGCGGTGAACTCCATGATCGGCGCCCAATCGGATTCGATTGTTAGGGGCGCGGGAGGTTCGGAGTCCGGCGAGGAGTCTGGCACCTCGGAGTCATGAGCTTCACAAGGGACAGGGTCGGTATTCGGCTCCATCGCCGTAGAGGTAGTAGCCCCCGAGGCGGTGTCTAGCCACCCATCCTCGATCGGCGTAGTCAGCGCCGAGTTAAGGGTCGGAGCGGACTCTTGTGCGGCCTCCAGGGCACTGTCCGGCAGCAGAGTTAGATCATGCCCATCGTGACAATGCGGCGCGCTCGGCTGTGGCTCGAATCCGTCGAAGATCAAGTCTCCGCGGATGTCGGCCGTGTAGTTCAAACTTCCAAATCTGACCTGATGGCCAGGGGCGCAGCTTTCGATCTGCTCCAGATGGCCAAGCGAATTGGCTCGCAGTGCAAAGCCGCCGAATACAAAGATCTGTCCGGGGAGAAAAGTCTCACCCTGGACCATGTCGTTGTTGATGATCGAAGGAGCCATTGGGCCTATGAGCGACGACACAGAGGAACTCTCAATGAAAGCACCAATGTCGGTGTCAAAACCGGTGGATCTCGGGTAGGGGGTCCCGAACTGTGCGTCTAGGCGGATGGTAACAGGAGACAAGGGACACGATGTTTTTACCCAGGTTCAGGCCCTCTCCATGGAGGTAAAACCCTACTCCTGCTTGATTGATATTGATGATATGGGTAGTACAAGAGTAGATCTACCACGAGATCAAGGAGGCTAAACCCTAGAAGCTAGCCTATGGTATGATTGTTGTTTGTCCTACGGACTAAAACCCTCCGGTTTATATAGACACCGGAGAGGGCTAGGGTTACATAGAGTCGGTTACAATGGTAGCAGATCTACATATCCGTATTGCCAAGCTTGCCTTCCACGCCAAGGAAAGTCCCATCCGGACACGGGACGAAGTCTTCAATCTTGTATCTTCATAGTCTTGGAGTCCGGCCAATGATGATAGTCGGCTATCCGGACACCCCCTAGTCCAGGATTCCCTCAGTAACATTCAAAGTCCCAAGCACTTTACAAATAAAGATACTTGGCACTTGGGGGCTAATGTATGCTGAAGAAATTTTAAACCTACCATACCGGGTTACACATATTAAGTCTCAAGCACTTTAAAAGTAAAGATGCTTGACCCTTGGGGGCTAATGTGTATTGCAAATTTATAACTATCATGCTCTAACCAGGTTACATATATTCTCTTTAAACCGGACAAACTAACAGTAAATAGATTTCTAAGTCTATACATATTGATTCATAAGCAATAGACTTGGGGGCTGGTACAATAAGTAAGGGGCCGCACTAGTATAAACCTCTCGTGTCCTTTGTCCCGATTAACCCCTTCAAGCTTCCTAGTTGCGATGGCTCCACAACTAAGTCCTTTCACGAGGACATCTGACGTGACAATTCCACGACAGTAGGTATTTCCCTCAGTTATGAAACCAAGATATCAATCCAGTAGGAGAACCAAGCAACACTATGTAAACGGTACCTGCACACAAAGAACAAATACTTGCAAACCCGACGTGTAAAAGGGGTTGTCAATCCCTTTCGAGTAACGGTGCCAGAAGTTCGCACGTTGATGGGATAAAAGTTGTGATAGATTGATAGATGAAAATAACAACATTTAAAATTCAGTGAGGTATTTTTGGGTTTTTGATAATATAGATCTAAAAATAAAAGTGGCAAATAAAAAAAAGGCAAATAGCGATATAGATCTGAAAATATATGATGAGAAAATAGACCTGGGGCCCTTAGATTTCACTAGTGGCTTCTCCCGAGAAAAGTAGCATATGATGGGTAAACAAATTACTATTGGGAAATTGATAGAACTTCAGATAATTATGACGATATCCAGGCAATGATCATTATATAGGCATCACTTCCAAGATTAGTAGACCGACTCCTGCATGCATCTACTACTATTACTGCACACATCGACCGCTATCCAGCATGCATCTAGTGTATTAAGTTCATGGAGAAACAGAGTAATACAATAAGAATGATGACATGATGTAGACAAGATCTATTCATGTAGGAATAGACCCCATCTTTTTATCCTTAATAGCAAGGATACATGCGTGTTATGTCCCCTTCTGTCACTTGCATTAAGCACAGTAAGATCAAACCCATCACAAAGCACATCTTCCCATGGCAAGAAAAATCGAACTAGTCGGCCTAACTAAACCAAAGATTCGAAGAAGAAATACGAGACTACAAGTATTCATTCATATAAGAGATCAAAACTCAAATAAATTTCATTGATAAAATAGAAATGATCATAAACTCAATGTTCATCGAATCCCAACAAACACACCGCAAAAAGAGTTACATCAAATAGATCTCCAAGAGACCACTACATTGAGAATCAAAAGAGAGAGGAAGCCATCTAGCTACTAACTACGGACCCGAAGGTCTACAATGAACTACTCACACGTCATCGGAGAGGCACCACTAAGGATGATGAACCCCTCCGTGATGGTGTCTAGATTGGATCTGGTGGTTCTGGAACTTGCGGCGGATGGAATTGTGTTTCGTCGACTCCCCTATGGTTTTTGGACTATCGGGGTATCTATAGAGGAAAGAGGCGGTGCGGGAGGCCACCGAGGTGGGCATAACCCACCAGGGCGCGCCTGGGCACCCAGGCATGCCCAGGTGGGTCGTGCTCCCCTCGAAGCCCCCCTCGGGTACTTCTTTGGCCCATCTTGTGTCTTCTAGTCCAGAAAAAATCTGCAAAAGTTTCGTTGAGTTTGGACTCCGTTTGGTATTGATTTTCTGTGAAGTAAAAAACAAGCAAAAAACAGCAACTGGCACCGGGCACTATGTCAATAGGTTAGTCCCAAAAAATGATATAAAGTTGTTATAAAATGATTGTAAAACATCCAAGAATGAGAATATAACAACATGGAACAATCAAAAATTATAGATACTTTGTAGACATATCAGCATCCCCAAGCTTAATTCTTGCTCGTCCTCGAGTAGGTTAATGATAAAAACAGAATTTTTGATGTGGAATGCTGCCTAACATGTTCATCACATATTCTTTTTTTTGTAGCATGGACATTTGGACTTTTATATGATTCAAAGCAATAGTCTAGTTTTGACATGAAGATTTCAACACTCAAGCATATCAACAAGCAACCATGTCTTTCAAAATATCAACACTAAAGCAAGTTATCCCTAGCCCATTATGCTCAGTCATTGATCCATTCATGAAACACACTCGCATATTAGCTATATCCAATGCTCAAGTACGATCATAGTGTCGCTTAGTTGGTGCTTTATAAGAGAAGATGGAGACTCAAATAAAAATAAAAATTGCATAAAGTAAATAGAAAGGCCCTTCCTATTGGGATTTGTAGATGTGCAGAGCTCAAAAGCGAAAAAGGTAGAGATAAAACATTTTGGGTGGTATGCTTTTCCTGTCAACGAAAACGATTGAGTAGTTCGCAATACTTTCCATGCTATATATATCATAGGCGGTTCCCAAATAGAAAATAAAGTTTATTCCCTTTTCCACCACACTTTCACATTCCACGGCTAACCGAATCCACGGGTGCTGTCCATACCAACACTTTCCAAGGAATTTATTATTTGACACATAAAGTGAATTCATTTTTCATTTCGGAACTGGGCATCCCTAATACCTTTGCCATACTCTCGTGCAATGACAAGTGAATAAACACTCATCTTGAGAATAACACATCTAGCATGGAAAAATATCAGCCACCCCCTACCGTTTCATGAGCGGTACGAGCACACAAAAGAGAACTTTATTTTCAAGATTAGAGATTGCACATATAAATTTGCTTAGAACGACACGGAAATACCGCATATAGGTAGGTATAGTGGACTCATATGGCAAAACTGGGTTTAAGGATTGTGGATGCACAAGTAGTAATCATACTTAGTAGAAGTGAAGGCTAGCAAAAGATTGAGAAGCATCCAACCAAGAAACGGAAAATCACATAAGCTAGCATTAAGCATAACTAACACCGAATAATGCAACACAAGTAGGATGTAATTTCATCGCATAACTACTGACTTTTGTGCTTGCATAGGGAATCACAAACCTTAACATCAATATTCTTACTAAACCATAATTACTCGTCAACATGACTCACATATTATATCATGATACCGCAAAACTATTACAAAGAATCAAGTTTATTTTGTCAAATGATCTTCATGAAAGTTTTTATTATATCCCTCTTGAATATCTATCACTTCGGGACTAATTTCATATGTTCCTTTTAATAGCTCAAAGAAATCTAAGTGAACAACATGAGCATAAAAAAATTCTTCTCTCAAAATAATATCTGTGAAGCATGAGAGGATTTCTTCAAAAATTACTAACTCTCAAATAAATCTTAGTGAAGCATGAGAGCATTTCTTCAAAAATAATAAAGCACACCGTACTTGAAAAGATATAAGTGAAGCACTAGAGCAATTCCATAGCTCAATTTTTTTAAGTGGAGCACATAGAGCAATTCTAACAAATTATAGCATAATTTTGGCTCTCTCATATAGGTGTGTTCAGCAAGGATACTTGGCTTAAACTAAAAAGAAAAACAAGCAAAGACTCGTATAATACAATACACTCCAAGAAAAACTCATGATATGTGACGAATAAAAATATAGCTCCAAGTAAAATACCGATGGTCGTTAGAAGAAAGAGAGGATGCCACTCGGGGCATCCCCAAGCTTAGTTGCTTGTTCCTCTTTGGATAATAACTTGGGTTGCCATGGTCATCCCCAAGCTTAGGCTCTTCTTAATCCTTATTCCTTCATCCATCATGATTTCATCCAAAACTTGAAAACTTCAATCGCACAAAACTCAACAAAACCTTCGTGAAATCCGTTAGTATAACAAAGCAAATTACTACTCTAAGTACTGTTGCAAACCCATTCATATTTTATTTTTGCATTATATCTACTGTATTCCAACTTTACCATGGATTATACCCTCCAATACAAACCATAGATTCATCAAAATAAGCACACAACACAAAGAAAACAGATTCTGTAAAAAACAGAACAGTCTGTAGCAATCTGAAAACTTCAAATGCTTCTGTGACTCCAAAAGTTCTGAAAAATTAGGACAACATGGGAAATTTTTATATCAATACTGTGTGCAAAAATCAGGATTTTATCACGCTTCTGTGAATATTTAAAATTGTTTTACTTGACGCAAAAGTTTTGTTTTTTCAACAAGATCAAATCAACTATCACCCAACATGATCCCAAAGGCTTTGCTTGGCACAAACACTAACTAAAACATCAAAAACACAATAATAACAGTAGCATAATTTTGCAAACACTCAAGAACAGAAAGAAAAAGGAAAAAATAAATTGTATTCATTGGGTTGCCTCCCAAAAGCTCTAGCGTTTTATTCCCCTAGCTAGGCATAACGCAAAGATCTAAGTATTGTCATCTTTATTTCTAGATCCATAAGATGCCCTCATGATTGATTCATATGGTGGCTTAATTCTTTTTCTAGGGAAGTGTTCCATTCCCTTTCTTAGTGGAAATTGAAGTTTAATATTGCCTTCTTTCATATCAATCACGGTGCCAATAGTACGCAAAAACGGTCTACCAAGTATAATAGGACAAGGCGGATTGCAATAAATATCAAGAACAATAAAATCTCTGGGCACATAATTCCTATTTGCAAGAATAATAACATCATTAATTCTTCCCACAGGATTTTTAATAGTAGAATCCCCCAAGTGCAAATTTAAAGAACATTCTTCAATATCGGTAAGACCAAGCACATCACATAAAGATTTTAGAATTGTGGAAACACTAGCACCAAATCACATAAAGCAAAACACTCATAGTTTTTAATCTTGACCTTAATGGTGGGTTCCCATTCATCATGTATTTTTCTAGGAATTGAGATCTCTAATTCCAACTTTTCTTCCAAAGCTTTCCTCGTGGCATCTACGATATGTTTAGTAAAAGCTTTGTTTTGTTCATAAGCATGGTGTGAATTAATCATGGATTGCAACAAAGAAATGAAATCAATCAAACAACAATTATCATAATTAAAGTCTTTGTAATCCAAAAGTGTGGTCACATCACTAGTTAAAGTCTTGACCTCTCCAAACCCACTTTTATCAATTTTCTCAACAAGATTTTCACCCTCCAAATTATCGGGACGCCTTCTAGCTAAAGTTGACTCTTCTTCAGTCCCTTTATCATCAATCTTAATTTTACTAAACAATGAATCAATAGAAGAAAAACAAATCATTTTAATATCTTCATCATTTTTATGAAAGCAATCACTAGGAAACACTTTTTCTAAAAGTTCTCTTTTATCTCTAAGTATAGTGGTTCTTTTCTTACTTTCATCCATAGAAACATATAAAGATTTAATTGATTCTTCAACCTTAGGCACAAAAAATTTCAACTTGAGATTTTCTACATCATGAGAAATTCTATTAATGCTTCTAGACATGTCATCAATCTTATTCAACTTTTCTTCTATCACAGTATTAAAATTCTTTTGAGCATTAATAAATTCTTTAATATTATTCTCAAGATGAGAGGTGTTCCTATTATTATTATAAGAAGGATTACCATAGGAATTACTATAACTATTAGAGGAATTTGCCGAAAAAGGTCTAGGATTAGAATTACCTCTATAAGCATTGTTATTGAAATTGTTTCGCGAGACAAAATACACATCTACGGAATCACTATTTTGCCCAATCAAAGTAGACAAAGGCACATCATTAAGATCAATAGGAGCGCTTTTATTAGCAACTAATTTCATAAGAGCATCAACCTTTTCACTCAACGTACTAATTTCTTCAGCAAAATTAATTTTCCTACTAGTAGGTGCTCTTTCGGTATGCCATTGGGAATAATTTGCCTTAATATTGTCTAGCAATTTAGTAGCTTCTCCCAAAGTAATTTCCATAAAAGTACCACCCGCGGCGCAATCTAAAAGATTTCTAGAAACAAAATTCAATCCCGTATAAAAAAATTATATGATCATCCAAAGATTTAAACCATGAGTAGGACAATTTCTTAGAATCAATTTCATTCTTTCCCAAGATTGCGAAACATTTTCATGATCAAGTTTCTTAAAATTCATGATTTGGGTCCTAAGAGAAATAATTTTTGTGGGCGGAAAACACTTAGTAGTAAAAGCATCCTTGCATTGCGAGGCAAAGAAGAAAACCAAATTTTTGCACAATCTTGCAAAGAAAACGGGAATAATTCCAACTTCACAATACCATTGTCCACATCTTTTTTCTTTTGCATATCGCATAATTCTACGAATGTGTTAAGATGGGACGTGTCATCCTCATTAGGAGTACAAGAAAATTGATCTTTCATAACAAGATTCAGCAAAGCGGCATTAATATCGCGAGATTCTACACTAGTGGCGGGAGGAGCAATCGGAGTGCTATTAAATTCATTATTATTGGCATTGGGAAAATCACACAACTTGGTGTTATCTTGAGTCATCGTGACTACGCAAACAATATTGCACACAAAAACAGATCTGACGAGAAAACGGCGAACGAAAAAGAGGGCAAATTAAACGACAAATTTAGGTGAAGTGGGGGAGATGAAAACGAGAGGCAAATGGCAAATAATGTAAATTTCAAGCAAACGAGATTTGTGATTAGGAACCTGATAGATGTTGATGATGTCTCCCCGGACGGCGCCATAAATTCCTTTTGATGCGGCTCGAACTACGTCGGTATTTCCCCAAAGAGGAAAGGATGATGCAGCACAACTACGGTAGGAATTTCTCTCAGTTATGAAACCAAGGTATCAATCCAGTAGGAGAACCAAGCAACACTATGTAAATGCTACCTGCACATAAAGAACAAATACTTGCAACCCGACATGTAAAAGGGGTTGTAAATCCCTTTCGGGTAACGGTGCCAAAAGTTCGAACGTTGACAGGATAAAAGGTGTGATAGATTGATAGATGCACATAACGGCAAATAAAATTCAGCGAGGTATTTTTGGGTTTTTGATAATATAGATAGGAAAATAAAAGTGACAAATAAATAAAAAGGCAAATAGCGATATAGATCTAAAAATATATGATGAGAAAATAGACCCGGGGCCGTAGATTTCATTAGTGGTTTCTATTGAGAAAAATAGCATACATTGGGTAAACAAATTACTATTGGGTAACTGATAGAACTTCAAATAATTATGACGATATCCAGGCAATGATCATTATATAGGCATCACATCCAAGATTAGTAGACCGACTCCTGCCTGCATCTACTACTATTACTCCACACATCGACCGCTATCCAACATGCATCTAGTGTATTAAGTTCATGGAGAAACAGAGTAATCAATAAGAACGGTGACTTGATGTAGACAAGATCTATTCATGTAGGAATAGACCCCATCTTGTTATCCTTAATAGCAACGATACATACGTGTTATGTCCCCTTCTGTCACTTGAATTGAGCACCGTAAGATCGAATCCATCACAAAGCACCTCTTCCCATGGCAAGAAAAATCGATCTAGTCGGCCTAACTAAACCAAAGATTTGAAGAAGAAATACGAGGCTGTAAGCAATCATGCATATAAGAGATCAAAACTCAAATAACTTTCTAGATAAAATAGATCTGATCGTAAACTCAAAGTTCATTGGATCCCAACAAACACACTGCAAAATGAGTTGCATCAAATAGATCTCCAAGATATCATTGCATTGAGAATCAAAAGAGAGAGAGAGAGAGAGGAAGCCATCTAGCTACTAACTACAGACCCGAAGGTCCACAATGACATACTCACGCATCATCGGAGAGGCACCAATGAGGATGATGAACCCCTCAGTGATGGTGTCTAGATTGGATCTGGTGGTTCTAGAACTTGCGATAACTGGAATTGTGTTTCATCGACTCCCCTAGGTTTTTGGATTTTCAGGGTATTTATAGAGCAAAGAGGTGGTGTGGGAGGCCACCGAGGTGGGCACAACCCAGCAGGGCGCCCCTGGCCCCCCAGGCGCGCCCAGGTGGGTTGTACTCCCCTTAGAGCCCCCTCGGGTACTTCTTTGGCCCATCTTGTGTCTTCTCACTAAAAAAAGACACATCCATGACATTTTGGGCCGAACGAATTTTTTTCTGTCATGCTGATGACACTTCCATGACGATAATTGTGACAAAACTGAGTATCATCATAGATGTGGTGGGCTCCTACTTCTATGACAAAAAATCATGACGGAAAATGGGCTTTTCATCCTGGGCGGGCCGGAGACGCAGCTGCATGAAATTCTTTGGGCCGTGCATGACGAAAAAACTGTGGTAGAAGTAAGGGCGAGGAAAATATCGGGGAGTTCCTGGTTACGGTGGGTGGTCGGGGGCCGAGCTATGCGCGTTTCTCTTGTACACATATGCGCGTGGGTGTGAGGTGTTGGGCTCTAACTGAACCCGAGCGAGGCGTCGCCTAACTGAACCCGAGCGATTGCACTGCAGGCTATGCGTTACTGGACCCGAGCGATTGAGTGATTCCTTTGCTACTGCTGCTAACTGAAGCTGATCGATGCTGCCTCTAGATGAACAGTGAGCATTGTTTGGGGGGGTGGGGTTGGACGAACAGTTCCCGGTGGGGGGTTGGATGAACAGGACCCCTTGGTGTTGCCGCTGGATGAATAGGATCCTGATCAATCGAGCCGGTTGGGCGTGGATGAACAGGACCCCGTGGAGGGCTGGATGAACAGGACCCCGTGGAGGGCAGGTTGAACAGTAGCCGGTGGAGGGCTGGCTGAACAGTAGCCGGTGGAGGGCTGGATGAACGGTAGCCCATGGAGGGGTGGTTGAACAGGACCCCATGGAGAGGGCTGGTTGAATAGTAGCTGGTGGAGGAGCGGTGGAGGCTGGATGGACAGGAGCCCGTGGATGAACAATCGTAGGTGGAGGCTGGAGGAGGTCGACGGTGGATGAACAGTAGCCCGTGGATGCTGGAGGAGGTTGACGGTGGAGATGAACAATATCCCGTGGAGTCCCGTTTTGCGGTACGCCACACCCCTCCTGATGAATAGGACCATGTTTCAACCGTAGTGCTCCAACACAAGTCCGTTTCCTCCATTTTGCAGTACGCCACACCCTCCCGATCAACAGGACCCCATTTCGACCGTAGGATGTCCAACAGAAGTCCGTTTCCTCCGTTTTGTGGTACGCTAGACCCCTCCCGATGAACAGGATCCCGTTTTGACCGTGGCCGGTCGAACACAAGGTTGTTTCCTCCGTTCTACGGTACGCTAGGCCTCGTTTCCATCGGCTGTTCTGTCCAAGCCGGTTGGCTCCCGATGAACAGTACGCGTTCCGTTGCCTCCCGATGAACACGATGCATTCTGTTGCCTCCCCATGAACACGACGATGGCGCAGTTTCTTCGTTCTGACCCAGCCATGTACACGAGCCCTAGTCGTACGTATGCGCGAGTAGGCGTTTGAGACCCCGCCCGTGTGTACGTACGTGGCCGTATTTTCTTTCTTGCACCCTGGCCACTGTACATACGTGTACATGCTACGTGCACGCCTCTACTATGACACGTGTGTGCCTCTATATCGACCAGTATGTACGTACATGTTCGCGACCAGAATGACAATGCTACATACGCTTCGACCAGGTGGGTCCTGAGGGAGTCCTGGACTAAGGGGTCCTCGGGCGTCTGGGCTATGTGATGTGAGCCGGACTGATGGGCCATGAAGATACGAGATAGAAGAACCTTCCTCGTGTTTGGATGGGACTCTCCTTTGCGTGGATGGCAAGCCTGGCAATCAGATTATGTACCTTCCTTTCTCTGTAACCGACTCTGTACAACCCTAGATCCCTCCGGTGTCTATATAAACCGGAGGGTTTAGTCCGTAGGGCAGGAACACAATACATCTAGGGTTTAGCCATTACGATCTCGAGGTAAATCAACTCTTGTAACCCCTATACTCATCAAAGTCAATCAAGCAGGAAGTAGGGTATTACCTCCATTAAGAGGGCCCAAACCTGGGTAAACACCATGTCCCCTGCTTCCTTGTTACCTTCGATCCTTAGACGCACAGTTCGGGACCCCCTACCCGAGATCTGTCGGTTTTGACACCGACATTGGTGCTTTCATTGAGAGTTCCACTGTGTCGTCACCACAAGGCTCGATGGCTCCACCAATCATCTACAACAATACCGCCCTCAGGGAGATTTTTCTCACCGGCCAAATCTTCGTATTCGGCGGCTTCGCACTATGTGCCAATTCGATTGGCCATCTGGCGCAGATCGACAACTACGCCCCTGGTCATCAGATTAGTTTTGGAAACCAATACTACGTCGCTGATATCCGAGGAGGCTTGATATTCTAAGGGTTCGCGGCCTCAACCACAGCTCCGGCCTCAGATCCAGAACTCCTCGCCGAGTCCGAAGACGGGAGTATAGAGCCCGCCGGACTCTCTGCAGCCATAGAGCTCAACACTAGAGATACGGAGGGGATCGTTTCACTGGCTAGCCCGGAATCACTCCAGGCTCCCTCTATCCTCATCGTGCCGGACTCACCTCCGTTCACCAGCTCCGAACTCTCGAGGTCCGTGTTATTCAAGCTCGGCTAGGGAACTCCTGTCCCACCCCGCTCCATGGATTCTCGCTTCCCTGTGCAGACCCCACTCTTAAACGAGGCTCTGGACTTAATGCAGGGAATTTTACGTCCCACCCACCACCCACTTCATAGCCACTGTCAAGGACTTAACCGACATGCTCGATTATGCTTCCGAGAACATCGATGGCATGGACGATGATGCCGGAGAAGAGCAAAGCCAGAACCCGCCGCTTACCGGACGCTGTACGACTACTTCCACATATGACGTGTATATGGTGGACACACCCAAAGAGGATGACAGCGAAGGTGGGAAGGATCCAGTCGAGGATAATTCTCCCATGGCACCACCAAAGTGTCGTCGTCAGCGGCGCCACTCTAAACCGCGCCGAGAAAAAGATAGCAATACTGGCACCGGAGACAACAATACTCCGGATAACACCGAAGACCAAGAAGCCCCTATCGAACCAACATCCGAACATGATGATTGGGAAAAGGGGCATTTCAACCCCGATGATCCTATCGGGGACGAGGGCTCGGAGGATAGTAACTACCTATTGACCTTTGAAGAGGATGAGAGCCTGGGTGGTGAAGACTTCATCGTAGCAGAGGACCCCCTCAAACAAGAGTGCTTCAAGCGCTGGCTAATAGCCACAGCAAGAAGCCTAAAAAAGCAGCAACAACAACTTCAAGCCGATCAGGATTTACTTAATGAGAGATGGACTAATGTCCTGGCAGCAGAGGAATACAGCCTCGAGCGTCCAACTGAGAGTTACCCAAAGCGCAGCTACTCTCCCAATTCGATGAGGAGGTCCCGACAGTGCGTAACGCAGCTGACAGACCTGACCGACCACCTCGTGGTCGGGATAGAGCGGCAACCTAAGCCTAACACCAACCTGCGCCACCTCACGCTAGAGGCAGAGAAACAACGGCCGCAGGACGCACGCACGACCCGCGATGGGACCTGGACAATAGAACCTGTCATACTAGATCAATTTATGGATCACAAGGGCGTGCACCAGCGCGAGAAGATGGCCATCAAGCCTGGCGCGATAAACACAACCTCACACGGGCCGAAAACCGCATACGGACTCCATCCGAACTGCGTCGTGACATCGCCCGATATAGAGGAGCCGCACACCCTCTATGCTTCACCGATGAAGTAATGGAGCACTAGTTACTAGAAGGATTTAAACCCGTGAACATTGAATCATACGATGGCACCACAGATCCCGCAGTATGGATTGAAGACTTTCTTCTCCATATCCACATGGCCCGCGGTGATGACCTACATGCCATCAAGTACCTCCCCCTAAAACCTAAGGGACCAGCATGGCATTGGCTGAATAGCCTCCCAGAAAACTCTATTGGAAGCTGGGAAGACTTGGAGGACGCCTTTAGAGACAACTTCCAAGGTACCTATGTTCGGCCCCCGGATGCTGATGATCTTAGTCACATAATCCAGCAACCCAGCGAATCAGCTCGGAAGCTTTGGACCAGGTTCTTAATTAAAAAGAACTAGATTGTGGATTGTCCGGATGCCGAAGCCCTCGCGGCCTTCAAACACAGCGTCCAAGATGAGTGGCTCGCCCGACACCTTGGCCAAGAGAAATCGAAGTCCATGGCAGCCCTTACTGCACTTATGACCCGCTTCTGCACGGGAGAAGATAGTTGGCTCACTCGTAGAAGCAATAGCACCAGCGACCTAGGCACCTCCGAAGCCAGGTACGGCAATGGCAAATCACGACGTTACAAGAACAAGCATCGAAACAACACAGACACGGCGGTGAACGCCGGATTCAGTGACTCAAAATCCGGTCAGCGGAAGAAGCCATTTAGAGGAAAACAAAGATGGTCCATCTAGTTTGGACAAAATACTTGATCAGCCTTGCCAGATTCATTGCACCCCCGATAAACCTGCCAATCACACCAACAGAAACTATTGGGTCTTTAAACAGGTCGGCAAGCTCAACGCCGAACACAAGGGGGAAAGGCCGCCGAGCGAGGAAGACGATGAAGAGCCTCGCCCACCGAACACAGGGGGCAGAAGCATTTCCCCTTGAGGACAAAATAGTGAATATGATCTATGTCACTCACATTCCCAAACGGGAGCGCAAGCGCGCATTGAGGGGCGTCTACGCCGTAGAGCCGATCGCCCCAAAATTCAACCCATGGTCGGCTTGCCCGATCAGCTCTGATCGAAAGGACCATCCAACCAATATCCGTCATGGAGGATCGGCAGCTTTGGTCCTTGACCCAATCATCGATGGATTCCATCTCACGCGAGTCCTCATGGACGGCGGCAACAGCCTTAACATGCTCTATCAGGACACCGTCCGCAAAATGGGTATCGATCCGTCAAGAATCAAGCCCACTAATACTACCTTTAAAGGAGTAATACCTGGCATAGAGGCCCGTTGCTCAGCCTCAATAACATTGGAAGTTGTCTTTGGCTCACCCGACAACTTCCGCAGTGAAGACTTGATCTTCGATATCATACCCTTCCGAAGTGGCTATCACGCACTGCTCGGACGGACCGCTTTTGTTTGATTCAACGCGGTGCCGCACTATGCTTATCTAAACCTCAATATGCCCGGTCCACACGGCGTTATAACAGTCAATGGAAACGCGGAACGCTCCCTCCGTACAGTGGAGCACACCGCAGCTCTCACGGCCGAGGTACAGAACGGCTCACTCAAGCCGCACTCCTCGTCGGCCATCAAGCCGCCGGCCTTTGTTAAAAGAGTCCGGTCTGTCCTGCAAGTTAGTGGCTCGGTACGAGCTAGACTAGCAATTCACCTCCGTCGACCGCTGCGCACACCCGCGGAATTTGTACCACACATGCATCATTATGCACCCAAAATACATTGGGCATCGGCGGAGGCACCATATGGGTAGGTCTATAGTACGGCTCGACCCTATATGATCTTCCACTCTTCTTTGCTTACTTTTTTACCATAGGTGCATTTGAGCCCATGTATACTATAGACTTACAAGGACTCACTCGGAGCCCGGTTTCGTACGGCAAATAGAAGATTGTTCCCTTCAAGGAACCCCTCTCTACAAGGCAAAAGCGGCGCAGACGTGCGGCAGGACATCCAAAGGACTCTTCGGACCAAACCTTATTTAAAAGGACCTGTACTAAGCTTTTCTACTTACTATTAGACCCCCGGCATGTAAAATGATTTTCGTGCCTATGGTACCCTCTGTAAAGATCACGTCTTGACGTATCAATCAGATTTAGTAGTGACAATTTTTTCGGTATCAACTTTATTCAAAAAACTATAGTCCGTCTCTCGAGTTGTCACACATAGCTCGACACCCATTGCCAGGGGCTCCATATGGACACTTATGAGCCGTTAAACGAAATCCCGAACAACTTTGTAGCACACTTCGGCGTCCTGAGCTTGGCATTATATGCATCGGGTCCGAATCATGTCTTTGGTCAATAGTTGGGTTGCCCGGCTCCTGTGTTCGCTACCTTACGTTCCATTTGTTCGGCTAGGGTAGTAAAGGGAGAACTACTGCGATTGTGTTTCTAGTTCATCCAGTCAAGCACCTCAGTAGAGAAAGCCTAAAACTGACTGTCATGATGCGGCGAGAGCTAGTCAGCCGTTCGGTGACTTACTAAATCTTTACCAATTTTTTCCATTTTAAACGAAGGACTGTTTTTCCAGTCATATACGTAATGCATCCGCATTTGGATAGTCACATACGTACCAGGGGCTATTTTATAGCCCCATCATCAAACTCCTATGGCTAAGTGAGAGCGGTAAAGCCGTATAGTCCGATTGCCTGGCTCGATGCACTGACGCCTCCGTCATGGACCAAGACGTTAGGTCAAGAGTGTTCACGTGCCATTCCGAACACCCCCATAGCATCTACGTGGGGGTCAAAGCCGACGACTGGAAAACTCTCAGGCATACAAAAAACGGCCGAACAGGAGGAAAACAATTTCAAATAATAGTGCAAATATATTACAAAGCCTTAATATCTATAATACGCATGATCGGGTCGTTCGAATGCAGTCATTCAAATATGATGTTCTTTGAGCATTGACCCTCTATCAAACGAGCACCCTCTAGGATGGTGTTTAAATAAGCTCCGGCGTGCGGTGGTCCTTTCCTTCGGGAGGACCCTCCACCGTGACAACGGCGGCTTTCATCTTAGCCCAGTGCACCTTGACACGGGCGAAGGCCCTCTGTGCACCTTCTATGCACACCGACCGTTTGATGGCATCAATTCGGGTCACGACATCGATAAGTCACCGCACTAGGCCAAAATAACTGCTCGGAACGGGTTCGGCAGGCCACAGCCAGAGTATCACATCCTTCATGGCCGCTCCGGACATCTTGTGTAACTCGGCCCACTACGCCATCGGGTCGTTCAGCAGCGCCGAACGCTCCTGCGTTGCATATTGTGACCAGAACAACTTCTCTGTCACATGCCCCTCCTGGGCCCGGTAGAATTGCGCTGCGTCAGCAGCGCTCTTCGGTAGATCCACAAAGGAGTCTGGAGAACTCTATAGTCGATTAAGTAAGGCATACCTCTGATCGCCAAACTTAGACTGTAAAAGAAAGGGCTTACCAGCCGCTATCTGTCCGGCCTGTCAGAGCTCCTCGCGAGCAGCGCGGGATTCAGACCTTGCTTCTTGGGCATCCTGAAGGGCCTTGGCGAGTTCGGCCACCTTCGCTTTATTCCCCTCCTCGAGGAGCTCACACTTGAGAGTTGTGTCCTTGAGCTCTTGCTCAATCTTGGATACGCGCTCCTCGAACTGACGTCGGGTGGCTTGTTCATCCTTCAAATCGGCAACCGCTTTCTCAGTGGGCGCATCACTCACCCTTGCCTGCTCTTTCGCGCGGGAAAGGTCACTCCTGAGGGTCTCGACCTCAGCAGCGCCATCTGCAGTTATACATATAGCAGCGCGTGAGCTTCACCTAAGTATTTGCATACTAATTCAATGGAATATGGAGCACTTGAAACAAACCTTGTGCTTTGTCTAGCCGCTTGTTAATCCGGATATTGCCCTCACCGACCAGCTGCAGTTTTCGCTTCAGTTCAGAAACTTCGGCGGCCCGAGCAGTCGCCGCTAACTGTCAAGCCTGATTTTTTTATCAAAAAATACTAAGTATGTTATTTACTATGGATACCTATAGACCCTCTGTCCGCCCTCCTTCATTGGCCAAACAGAGTCTCAGGGGCTACTATCTATATATAGCCAGATTTTTCATGGAAAAGCGGCTAAAAGACATTACATCGCATACCTCGAAGCCTATTAGTAGGCTCGTGAAGTCTTCATCTAGTCCGCTCTTAGCGGACTGGACTTTTCAACCACCGTACCATTAAGGTACGGTGCCCCTCCAAGACGGATGCACATTGCAGTGCATCCATCAGCTTGTTCGGCGCCTCTGCATTTGTAGAGGTCGCTGTCTCCCCCTCTTGTAGAGGGGGCTGCCGATCCAATTCTGGAACCGCTTGGGTCTCCGGAACAGTATCCGGCTGAGGGTCGGATGACTCAGGACCCCCATGGACGGTCTCCATAAGGGTTGCACCCCCCAAGTCCTCGGCAGCCTCCAGTGCCGCATTGGTCCTCTCCTGCACTTTTCCGAGGACCAGAGAAACCCTTTGGGACGACACCTCGGGATCGTCCACCTTAGGAGGCGAGAAAGCTTGTGGAGGTGTCTCGCTCTCCATCTTCTCCGGCGAAAGGTCCCCCGATGACGAAGATTCTTGAGGAATGTCACGAGCCGGACTGAAATATGAAATTTTATATTCTCATAATCTATAAAGAAGATTAGATGTATACAAGGCATCTGAAGGTACTCACGATTTGGCAAGGCGCTTGGTGCGGGGTTGGTGCTTGGGAACGGACTTGGTGCCCAAATCCGAGTCATCGGAGGGGGATACCCTTACCCTCTTGGACGCCCCTCCTCCGGATCTATGGAGGTCGCTCTCTTTTTCCCCTTGGGAGGAGGGTTCTCTACTTCCTCCTCCTCGTCCTCCTCCTCCTCCTCCTCGTCTTTGTCTTCCTCGCCAGAGGAAGGAGCTTCAGTTCCTCCAGACACGGTGCTCGAAGTCTCTTCGGGATGGAGGTCGCCTTGGGCCTCCTTGGTCTTCTTCTTCTTCTTGTCCTTCTTTGCTGGCGGTGAATAGGGCGCCGGGACCAACATCTTTATTAACATAGGATCGGTTGGGTTTTCGGGGAGCGGGGCTAGATACTTAATCCGCTCGGCCTTCTATATCCAGTCCTGTTCAGGAGATGGAATTTTTAGGACCCCTCCCTAAGATTGACAAGCTAAGTAGTGTTCGGCAATATGATGCTTATTGGGGATGTCGGATTGTTGCAGTCGAGGCCGGTGTCGTCGGACGTCCGTGGCCACGTCTTCTGCTTCTTAAAAAGTAGCTTCCATATCTTTTTATGCGTCATGCCATAGAAGTGCTATAGAGTCCGTGACCCCTCCAGATTGAATTCCCACATTTAGAGAGGCCGTCGTTGGCAAGGGAGAGCTCGGTGAATGAGCATCACCTGAATCACATCAGCAAGGGTGATGTCCTTGTCTATCATGATCTTGATACGCTTCTGTAGCGTCGACATGCCGTCAAGGGCCCCCAATCTAGGACCTTGTTGGTCCAGGATGCGAGCTGCAATGGAGGTCCAGATCTGAAGGCAGGAGCGGTGGCCCACTTGGTGCCGCAGGGTTCGGTGATATAGAACCACTCCTACTGCCACACCTTGACAGTGTCCACAAATCTTCCTGTGGGCCAGGTAACATGGTTGAGCTTGCTCACCATGGCGCCGCCGCACTCGATGTGTTGGCCTTCAACCACCTTCGGCTTCACATTGAAAACCTTGAGCCATAAGCCGAAGTGTGGAGGGACGTGAAGAAATGCTTCGCACACGATGATGAACGCCGAGATGTGGAGGAGGGAATTCGGGGCCAGATCATGGAAATCTAGCCCGTAGTAGTACATGAGACCTCGGACGAAGGGGTGAAGGGCGAACCCGAGTCCTCGGAGGAAGTGAGGAATAAAAACCACCCTTTCGCCAGGCTCTGTGGTGAGGATGATCTGCCCTAGGGTTGGAAGCCTGTGTTTGATCTCCGCCATCAGGTACCTCGCCTCCCGCGGATCCTGGATGTTCTTCTCCATTATGGAGGAGGCCATCGACTTGCCCTGAAAGCCAGATCCGGCCATTGCTGGAGAAGTTGGGGCAGAAAGCAAAGTTTGGAACTTGGGTGCTGGAGCTTGGGGGATTGGAAGGCAGAGGAAGAAGAAGGCGCGAGGTGAACAGATGGGTCTTTGTCCTCTTATAGAGGAAGCAAATATCAAGCGCCCCTCATAAACCTTAAATCTCGCTTATTCCCAAGGGGACGTGTGAATGACACAGTTGGATTACCCAAAACCCCTATTGATGAGAATCCCGTAATAAGGGGATATGATCTCTGCTTTGACAAGACGTGTCATTGGCCATACCTCAAAATGCGAACGAGGTTGTAAAATATTCCAGAATAATAATAAGGCCAGAACATAACGTCTCACCAGAAAAGTGGCTTGTGGACGTGACTTATTTTAAGTATTGTTGCTTTTTACAGCTTAGGGTTGTACGTGTTAAGCAAGGCCGGACACAATTCTTGTGTGCGGAAAATTTCTTTGGAGTATTCGGAAAGGGGAACCCGCCTTGCAATGCCGAAGACAATCTGCACGCCGAACACATCGTCATTGAAGCCTGTTTCAGGGGCTACTGAGGGAGTCCTGGACTAAGGGGTCCTCGGGTGTCCGGGCTATGTGATATGGGCCGGACCGATGGGCCATGAGATACGAGATAGAAGAATCTTCCCCGTGTTCGGATGGGACTTTCCTTTGCGTGGATGGCAAGCTTGGCATTCGGATCATGTACCTTCCTTTCTCTGTAACCGACTCTGTACAACCCTAGATCCCTTCGGTGTCTATATAAACCGAAGGGTTTAGTCCATAGGTGTCACATCCCTAGCCTCTGGTGCTGCCTGGTGTTTGCATCATGTTTAAATTTTGAAACGTGAACTGAGGAACTTTGGAAGCCTCAAAACCCTAAATAAAAAAAAGGGCAAAAACCCTAAAATCTCATTCATTGTTCCAAAATGCTCTTCTTAGATGTTTAATATTTTTGGCAAGGGTTTTGATCCAAACCAAAAATATTGAACATTTTTAAGGATTTATTTTTGGGACTTTGAATTTAAATCATTAGCTATTTGAATTTGAATTATATTCATATAATTAGAATATAATTTCAAATACCCCTGAAATATTTTATGAGCTTTTGGAAAAGTCCATCTAGCAAAACAAAAATATTCAGAGGAGTTTTTGGCATTGTTTGAATTATTTTTAAATTCAAAACAGTGGCAAAACAAATTAAAAAAAAATAGAAAACAGAACAGAAATATAAAACAGAGCAACTTACCTGGCCTTACCTGGTAGCCCACCAGCAGCCCAGCCACTTACCTGGCGCTCACCTGCAGCAGAGCCGGCCCAGCTTCCGTTCTGGCCCAGCCCACCGCCGCCTCCCTCACCTGTCGTCTTCCTCCCTCGCCAGAAGGACAGAGGCGAGGCGTGGCGAGCGCCGACGCCGCCCCGGCCACCTCCTGCTTGCCGCTTCGCCCTGGCCTCTTCGGGTGAAGCCACGCAGCCCCCTCTCTCCTCTCTCTCACTCTTTCCCGACCCCTTCTCCCTTCTCTGCTCTCCCCCTCTCGCGCCCGAGCGCGCTCGTCGCCGCCGTCCACTGCCACCACGGCCACCGGGCCTCCCTCGCTTCCCCGACTAGCCCACAAGCTCCGCCACTCCGTCCTCGACCCATCTCACCGAGCCACGCCCCTCCAGAAGCCCCCGAACGACCTCACCGGGCTCGTATTCTACCTCGGACCCGCCGGCCATCACCGTCAAATTCGTCGGCCCCGGACCGTCCCCGACCTCGCCGAGCGTTCCGTCGTCATCGCCGTGAGCTCCTGCTCCTGCTCCCCCTCTCCGCTCCCTCTCTCGCACGCTGTAGCTGCCGCACCACATACAACCGCATGCGCCGCCGCCCGCACTCGTCGCCGGTGATGCTCCGGTGACCATTTGGTCCCGGGCATGCGCCCAACGCGCTCCCCGCATCGCATAGAGCCTCCGAGGCACCTCGCCGCGCTCGTTTGCGCACCGCAGCCCCATCCCCACTTGCGCCCGAGCTTCGGCCGCCGCCGAGCTCGTCGCCGGCGCCGATTCCGGCCGCCCCGACCCCAACCGACTCCACCAGAAGTTGCGGCATGTTCCCAGCTACCCATAGCCACCCTCCGCGGCTCGTTTGGTTGCCGAAAAGGCCAAAACCACTCTCGCCGCCGCGTCGGGCTCGCCGTCGGCTAAACGCCAGCGACCATTGACCCTTGACCGGCGTGGGTTGACCCCACTGCCCGGTTTGACTCTCCCCTCTCTCCCACTGACATGCGGGCCCCGCCCGGCTAACCAAGTTAGTTAGGGTTAATTTTAATTAGGTTAGTTAGTCCAGACACTGACACGCAGGGCCCACAGGTCAGTTTGACCCGGACCTGCCCATGTTGACTCTGCTGAGGTCAGCATGACGCCATGCTGACGCAATATTCCTTTTCTGGAATTTATTTTATTTTATTAATAATCAGGAACTTCCAGAAATAGCTAAAACTTCAATAAATCATAGAAAATTAACCGTAACTCCAAATGAAATAATTTATATATGAAAAATTATCAGAAAAATCCAATCTATCCATCTATACCATTTTCATGCATGTTAGAACAACTTATAGCTGCTTTTTAGCACAATTCAATTAAATGGCATTTAAATAATCACATATGGAGTTTGAATTTGAATCTTGTATTCAAACCAACCCCATTTAACTTGTTGCTAGATGCATTAGCCCAAAACACATTCATTTTGCCATGTCATGATCATGCATCATATTGTGCATTGCATTGATTGTGTTCCCTTCTGTGTTGCCGGTATTTGTCCCCTCTCGATAGACGTGATACCGATGATGTGATCGTTGACACTGATGAAGACTCAATGTTATCTTCAGAAGTGCCAGGCAAGCAAAACCCCCTTGTTCATTCCGATAAAATCCCACTCTCTCGCTCTTGCTCTCTTTTACTGCATTAGGACAACAACGACATATTTGTTACTTGTTGCGGTAGCTGAACCCCTTTATCCTTTGCATGACCTGTCATTGCCACAGTAAATAGATGAAACCCACTAGCATGAGTAGGAGTTGTTTGAGCCCTGTTGTGCCTACTCATTCATGCTTGTTTGTCATGCCTGCTACTGCTTAGAGTTGAGTCAGGTCTGATTCATCGGGGATGAATCAGAGGTGTGTGAACATGTCCTACTATGTGTGAGCTAAGTGTGTGAACACGATTTGGTAAAAGGTATCGGTGAGAGGCCATGTAGGAGTACATGGTGGGTTGTCTCATTGAAGCCATCCTCAGGAACTGAGTTCTGTGTTTGTGATCCATGATTCAGCTACTACCATACATTGGGCCCTGAAATATGACCCCGCTCGACTTCTTATTCACCCTTGTCCTCTGTCCAGGAGTTGCAAGTAGTTTCTGGTGCTTGTAGTATGCTGGAGGCCGTGGACAGCGCTGACCGTAGGGGTGGGCTGTGATGCGGTAGGCACGTGGCCGGGTATACCGGGCGCCCGTTTGGTGTCATGGAACCCTGTTCACATCGTTTGGGGCTGTGAGCGAAACTCCGGCCGGATCTCCTCATGGATGGAACACGAGTAGGCGATAAACCTGGACTAGAGACTTGAGTGTTTAGGTAGGTCGTGGTCTACACCCACGTCGGCTTTCGCTTGAAGTCTGCCGAGCACATGTCGTGTGCAGACGCTAAGTGGTGGAAACATGTATGAAGAAGTACACCCCTGAAGGGGTAACATCATCTATTCGAATAGCCGTGTCCGCGGTAAAGGACTTCTGGGTTGCTTATATCAGTTCATAGACGAGTGAAAGTGGATACTCTAAAATACGCAAGATAAGCGTGAGTGCTATGGTTGGCGTTCTCGCAGGGAGACGGGAGCGGATCCATAGTGGTGTATTGATATGGTGAATATGTGGACTCGTGTGCGCCACCTGAAGAGTTACTTGCAATCATAGTTTAGGTTAGCCACTGAGTCAAAGCTGGCTTGCTGCAGTTAAACTCCACCATCCCCTTTGTTGATAATGATGCATATGTAGTTAGCTCTGATGTAAGTCTTGCTGGGTACATTTGTACTCACGTTTGCCTATTTTATGTTTTTGCAGAGAGACTTCAGTCTCACTGGTAGTTCCACGTGGACTTCGACGTTTAGCTTGTTACCTCAGCTACGATCTTGTGCCCTCGGCAGGATCTGATAGACAGTCAGGCTTCTCAGCCTTTTTCATTTATAGATGTCTATACTCAGACATGATAGCTTCCGCTTGTGCTTTGATTTGTATGCTCTGAGTGTTGGGTCATGAGACCCATGTTTGTAATATCTCGCTCCTCGGAGCCTAATGAATAAATTACTTGAGTCGTAGAGTCATGTTGTGATGCCATGTTGTATTTGCACATATCGAGCATATTGTGTGTATGTTATTGAAATGCTTGGTATGTGTGGGATCTGACCATCTAGTTGTTTATCTTTAGTAGCCTCTCTTACCGGGAAATGTCTCCTAGTGTTTCCACTGAGCCATGGTAGCTTGCTACTGCTCCGGAACACTTAGGCTGGCCGGCATGTGTCCTTCTTCGTTCCTGTGTCTGTCCCTTCGGGGAAATGTCACGCGATGAATACCGGAGTCCTGTTAGCCCGCTACAGCCTGGTTCACCGGAGTCCTGCTAGCCCAGTGCTACAGCCTGGGTTCACTCGCTGATGACCGACACGTTCGATGTTGGGTCATGGATGCCTGTCCCTGTAAGTTTGTGCCACTTTGGGTTTACGACTAGCCATGTCAGCCCGGGCTCCTTATCATATGGATGCTAGCGACACTGTCATATACGTGTGCCAAAAGGCGCAAACGGTCCCGGGCAAAGGTAAGGCGACACCCGTGGGAATACCGTGCGTGAGGCCGCAAAGTGATATGAGGTGTTACATGCTAGATCGATGTGGCATTGAGTCGGGGTCCTGACAGCGTTGGTATCAGAGCTTGACTGCCTGTAGGATTACCAAGCCAAACTGGTCGAAGTTGAGTCTAGAAATTCTTTAGTTATATAAGGGAATTGATTGTGGGATGGAACGTAAGGCTCTTTTTACTCCTTATACTTTATGCCCTTCTGATCTGAGTCATCTTATCTTTCCTACGGGGATTAAGAACTAGGCTATCTCTTCTTTCTATCAGGATCACGTGTTACTAATCCGTAACTTATAAGATTGTTGGATTTAAGCTTGAGTTCAGTTCCTACTACTTCTGTATGTTAACTGTTGATCTCCAAACCTTGATATTGTGCCTCTGAGTGGCTATGCCACCATTTTTGTAGCATGTTTCAAATCTTTTTGAGCATTTACAGCCGTTATGTTGTCCGAGTCATCTTAGGTCTCTAAACAGTCTGATGCACTTGCAAATTCCTTCCTCCCGTTTCAATGTTCCTTTGGGCCAGATTAACCACACTAATCAGTGAGTTGAGGTACTCTGTTACCTTGACATATATGTTGGAGATATTATTATGACCCTAGGTGTCTTAGGGGATCATCTAGTAATTTAGCCATGATTTGTGTTCCCAGTGTGATGATTCTGGCCATCATTCTCGAAAGCATCCCGTGATGCTACTTAGTAATAGGTATTCTGTTCCTGGGTTCTTGAACCCGAGATTCACTCTACCTACTTCATGTTGATAGTAATTGCTAGTGCCTTTAGGATATTAGTAACCTTTGCAATAGCCTTGAAGTCCGTGGTATCTTCTTCTTCCAAATACCATGAACTACTTATGGCAGAAGTTCCTCGTTGAACTGAAATATCACAACAGGATTATTCTTGATGAGTTCTCCATTATATATTGTGGCTCTGCCAGTTCTACCTTTCTGCATGGGTTATCCGGAAGAAATATGTTGAACTTCGTTCGACATGCTAAACCATGCATCCACAACTCAGAAAATCGTATGTTCCTTTGAGTTGTCCCTCTTTAGTTGTCTTCTGACCCTCGTTTATCAATTGATAGTCAAGAGTATGCGTGCAATCGTTCATCGATACCTATTACTCTTGTGGTCCGTCAAGCCATTCTATTCCGGAATGACTAGGAGAAACAAACTCCAGTACCTCATCCATATCTAGGATTGGGTCAAAACAATTGTACTCCGCAGATCAAAATGCCAATCCAGCTTTTGCTCTGTTCTACCTTGGAGTATTACCATCTTTATATCAAGAATGTCATGGGAATTGCACACCATCCTATGAACTCTTGACACAGTGATACTTCTCACCATCATTAGTCATTCCTCGGTCTTCGTGTTGATGCAACCGGAATGTCGACAAGTGAGTCGTGATGTGTGAAATCAATACTGCTAGCAACTCCGTTGTTTGGTAGTTAAAGGACAATAATTTCATTCTTAGCATGTTGGTTAGTGAATCATCATTCTAAGATTGATCGTGCTACCTAGTCCATTCTCCTGGTTCACTCCTCGATCGATGAGTTAGGATTATTTCAAATCCTTGCCCTATTGATCATATCGTCTTGTCCTGAAAAGCAGGATTGTCCTCGATCTTAGTAACATATCGGTGGTTCGTGATTTTCCGGATATCTTCTCGAAAGTATCACCAGGTTGTCACCTGACTGTTATGTTGAGCTCGTGATCAAGTTGGTTTATCCTGTAAACCACCCTTTCTCCAAGAATCCGTGTTGGATACCCCTGAGCTAGTTGGTTAAGCTATGCATCAACTTGGAGAGTTGGAAGATAGAAGCTTGTCCGATATAGCTCATTATAAGGGATGTCTTGTATGTGTTGAAGAAAGTTGATATTTTCATCGACTGAACCTCGTGATCAGTTAATGGACCTATCATTTTTATCCAACCTTTGATTGGAGTATGGGCTATCATCCAATCAGACCAGAACCAACGATATTCGTAATGTTGTCTTACTCGTGGTTGATCCCTCGAGCATACACCATTATATCTTTTGGGTCTGACCAATGCTATCACTTGTTCACTTAACTATGGAATTCCTTTTAAAAGGAAACCCAGATGAATTGTTGTTGTGCCCATTGACAACATCCTTGTCTTCTCCATAATTTTGCTGAACATTAAGCTAGTGTTGGAAACTTCTGAAAGCATTTGTTCATGCTAGCTCATGAAGCATATGTTCGGATGTAAGAAGTGACTTCCTCTAGTTCATGTGCATTTGATGCAAGTTGCCGCCGTGGACTCGAGAAAGTCAATGTTGCTTCCTCTGGAATCATCGCAAGTCAGTCATGCACATGTGCGAAGTATTCTATGGTCTGGAGACTTGCAACCTTCATTCCATATGTGTATCCTAGCACACCAAGCCACTGACTGATTTGTTCAAGGAGAAGGAGTATCTTCATAAGAGCTAATCCGGACTTATGAAAGAACTTCGATATCCTCGCTGATGGTTCCCAACCAGAACTCGGTAGTGTTTTATTGTAAGACTACCATGTGGGCATGCTTGTCTGGGACAACGTGTTCACATGTTTGTAGCAGAACCAACTCATGTTTTGGAGCTTGCTATCGTAGTTCATCTCCCGAGAATCCCGCAACGTCATCTCATCGATTTGTGTTGCAAACTTTCATTTTTCTTCCTAGACTCGATGAGTCTGGAATATCCTGACACCAACCAGATCTGAATCTCAGGCAGATATGATGGTTGGAACATTTCCCCAAGAACTATAATATTGGTTCCTCGATAACTGGTAAAGTGGATGTCGTGGCCAGCACCACCCAGCCGAAAGACCTATTATTGTAGTATCTTGATTGAAGAAGTTGGCCACCTCCCCATAAGGATTTCGTAGGATTTACCTCCGTAACTGTTCCTTATGGATTCTATTGCTCCCGAAGTCCGACCTTTTACTTGATGTTCTAGTTATCAAACCATATCTATGAATGGGATACACTAGCACATCAAGGAGAACATTAGAAGCGGAGTGCTAAATGTCTCTCGGTCGATCATCCAGATTTTCTTTCCTTGGCATTGCTAGGGTGAAATCTGAGAAAGTGTTATCTTCCTTTGCATCTGCATCATCCATCATCATTCATCATGGTAGCAAGTTGTGTTGCCAGGATCCTTGACACGGATGTTGGTAAAACCTTGATGATTATGGAAATGCTCAAGTTCTTGAGAGCACGCACAAGCGCTACGTGTTATCATCGGCTCTAACTGGGATTCCTCTCAGTTTCCTCGGCAATGCTATGACCTTTTCAAACAGTGAATCCACTCTCTATTGTTGGGTTCTTCCCTAGTTACCAGAATCATTCCCAGCATTTGCATTTTGTTCCTAGCTTGCACCGCCAATGTGCCATTCTACCATGGGTCTCTTCCATTTCCGGTGATAAGCAAATTCATCCATTACGTTGTCTTCAACAAGGTAATCCACATCATCCAAGTCCGAGTATGCCATTCTACCGACCCCCGCCAAACGATCGCTTGAGAATTGCCTTAGGCTGGTATAAAGGTTTTCAATGATCTCTGAATCAAAGGTAATTCTTTTTGCCACTTAAGGAAATAATCTACGAATCACCCTCCTCCAGGATGTTTCGTCATGGTATCATGGCAAATCAACTCCTCGCTACGTGGACAATCGTTTACCACCTTCTTAAGTGTGGAATTGTTGTCCACCTAGTGAACCTTCGTCATCCGTTTCTTTCCACCCCTCTTGATGTGTATCTCGTGTCTCAACCCGAGAGATGGTTCTATGTCTCATTCCGTGAGTTGTTCGACCTTTGAGAAGATCGATCCTTCCAGAATCTTTTTTCCCTCTCGTTGTCATGTTAGCTAGAGTTCTCAGAGCAAGACATCAAGACAAAGATGGTGATCAAATCAACGTTCCTATGAAGTGCAAGTTGGATCGTGAAGATTGCGTTAGTTGCGTTCCCCTTCATCCTACCCTACGCTTGAATCTCGGGACGAGATTCTTGTTTAGTGGGGGCGAGTTGTCACATCCCTAGCCTCTGGTGCTGCCTGGTGTTTGCATCATGTTTAAATTTTGAAACTTGAACTGAGGAACTTTGGAAGCCTCAAAACCCTAAATAAAAAAAAGGGCAAAAACCCTAAAATCTCATTCATTGTTCCAAAATGCTTTTCTTATATGTTTAATATTTTTGGCAAGGGTTTTGATCCAAACCAAAAATATTGAACATTTTTAAGGATTTATTTTTGGGACTTTGAATTTAAATCATTAGCTATTTGAATTTGAATTATATTCATATAATTAGAATATAATTTCAAATACCCCTGAAATATTTTATGAGCTTTTGGAAAAGTCCATCTAGCAAAACAAAAATATTCAGAGGAGTTTTTGGCATTGTTTGAATTATTTTTAAATTCAAAACAGTGGCAAAACAAATTAAAAAAATAGAAAACAGAACAGAAATATAAAACAGAGCAACTTACCTGGCCTTACCTGGTAGCCCACCAGCAGCCCAGCCACTTACCTGGCGCTCACCTGCAGCAGAGCCGGCCCAGCTTCCGTTCCGGCCCAGCCCACCGCCGCCTCCCTCCCCTGTCGTCTTCCTCCCTCGCCAGAAGGATAGAGGCGAGGCGTGGCGAGCGCCGACGCCGCCCCGGCCACCTCCTGCTTGCCGCTTCGCCCTCGCCTCTTCGGGTGAAGCCACGCAGCCCCCTCGCTCCTCTCTCTCACTCTCTCCCGACCCCTTCTCCCTTCTCTGCTCTCCCCCTCTCGCGCCCGAGCGCGCTCGTCGCCGCCGTCCACTGCCACCACGGCCACCGGGCCTCCCTCGCTTCCCCGACTAGCCCACAAGCTCCGCCACTCCGTCCTCGACCCATCTCACCGAGCCACGCCCCTCCAGAAGCCCCCGAACGACCTCACCGGGCTCGTCTTCTACCTCGGACCCGCCGGCCATCACCGTCAAATTCGTCGGCCCCGGACCGTCCCCGACCTCGCCGAGCGTTTCATCGTCATCGCCGTGAGCTCCTGCTCCTGCTCCCCCTCTCCGCTCCCTCTCTCGCACGCTGTAGCTGCCGCACCACATCCAACCGCACGCGCCGCCGCCCGCACTCGTCGCCGGTGATGCTCCGGTGACCATTTGGTCCCGGGCATGCGCCCAACGCGCTCCCCGCATCGCGTAGAGCCTCCGAGGCACCTCGCCGCGCTCGTTTGCGCACCGCAGCCCCATCCCCACTTGCACCCGAGCTTCGGCCGCCGCCGAGCTTGTCGCCGGCGCCGATTCCGGCCGCCCCGACCCCAACCGAACCCACCAGAAGTTTCGGCATGTTCCCAGCTACCCATAGCCACCCTCCGCGGCTCGTTTGGTTGCCGAAACGGCCAAAACCACTCTCGCCGCCGCGTCGGGCTCGCCGTCGGCTAAACGCCGGCGACCGTTGACCCTTGACCGGCGTGGGTTGACCCCACTGCCCGGTTTGACTCTCCCCTCTCTCCCATTGACATGCGGGCCCCGCCCGGCTAACCAAGTTAGTTAGGGTTAATTTTAATTAGGTTAGTTAGTCCAGACACTGACACGCAGGGCCCACAGGTCAGTTTGACCCGGACCAACCCATGTTGACTCTGCTGAGGTCAGCATGACGCCATGCTGACGCAATATTCCTTTTCTGGAATTTAATTTATTTTATTAATAATCAGGAAATTCCAGAAATAGCTAAAACTTCAATAAATCATAGAAAATTAACCGTAACTCCAAATGAAATAATTTATATATGAAAAATTATCAGAAAAATCCAATCTATCCATCTATACCATTTTCATGCATGTTAGAACAACTTATAGCTGTTGTTTAGCACAATTCAATTAAATGGCATTTAAATAATCACATATGGAGTTTGAATTTGAATCTTGTATTCAAACCAACCCCATTTAACTTGTTGCTAGATGCATTAGCCCAAAACACATTCATTTTGCCATGTCATGATCATGCATCATATTGTGCATTGCATTGATTGTGTTCCCTTCTGTGTTGCCGGTATTTGTCCCCTCTCGATAGACGTGATACCGATGATGTGATCGTTTACACTGATGAAGACTCAATGTTATCTTCAGAAGTGCCAGGCAAGCAAAACCCCCTTGTTCATTCCGATAAAATCCCACTCTCTCGCTCCTGCTCTCTTTTACTGCATTAGGACAACAACGACATATTTGTTACTTGCTGCGGTAGCTGAACCCCTTTATCCTTTGCATGACCTGTCATTGCCACAGTAAATAGATGAAACCCACTAGCATGAGTAGGAGTTGTTTGAGCCCTGTTGTGCCTACTCATTCATGCTTGTTTGTCATGCCTGCTACTGTTTAGAGTTGAGTCAGGTTTGATTCATCGGGGATGAATCAGAGGTGTGTGAACATGTCCTACTATGTGTGAGCTAAGTGTGTGAACACGATTTGGTAAAAGGTATCGGTGAGAGGCCATGTAGGAGTACATGGTGGGTTGTCTCATTGAAGCCGTCCTCAGGAACTGAGTTCTGTGTTTGTGATCCATGATTCAGCTACTATCATACATTGGGCCCTGAAATATGACCCCGCTCGACTTCTTATTCACCCTTGTCCTCTGTCCAGGAGTTGCAAGTAGTTTTTGGTGCTTGTAGTATGCTGGAGGCCGTGGACAGCGCTGACCGTAGGGGTGGGCTGTGATGCGGTAGGCATGTGGCCGGGTATACCGGGCGCCCGTTTGGTGTCACGGAACCCTGTTCACATCGTTTGGGGCTGTGAGCGAAACTCCGGCCGGATCTCCTCATGGATGGAACCCGAATAGGCGATAAACCTGGACTAGAGACTTGAGTGTTTAGGTAGGTCGTGGTCTACACCCACGTCGGCTTTCACTTGAAGTCTGCCGAGCACATGTCGTGTGCAGACGCTAAGTGGTGGAAACATGTATGAAGAAGTACACCACTGCAGGGTTAACATCATCTATTCTAATAGCCGTGTCCGCGGTAAAGGACTTCTGGGTTGCTTATATCAGTTCATAGACAAGTGAAAGTGGACACTCTAAAATACGCAAGATAAGCGTGAGTGCTATGGTTGGCGTTCTCGCAGGGAGACGGGAGCGGATCCATAGTGGTGTATTGATATGGTGAATATGTGGACTCGTGTGCGCCACCTGAAGAGTTACTTGCAATCATAGTTTAGGTTAGCCACTGAGTCAAAGCTGGCTTGCTGCAGTTAAACTCCACCATCCCCTTTGTTGATAATGATGCATATGTAGTTAGCTCTGATGTAAGTCTTGCTGGGTACATTTGTACTCACGTTTGCCTATTTTATGTTTTTGCAGAGAGACTTCAGTCTCACTGGTAGTTCCACGTGGACTTCGACGTTTAGCCTGTTACCTCAGCTACGATCTTGTGCCCTCGGCAGGATCTGATAGACAGTCAGGCTTCTCAGCCTTTTTCATTTATAGATGTCTATACTCAGACATGATAGCTTCCGCTTGTGCTTTGATTTGTATGCTCTGAGTGTTGGGTCATGAGACCCATGTTTGTAATATCTCGCTCCTCGGAGCCTAATGAATAAATTACTTGAGTCGTAGAGTCATGTTGTGATGCCATGTTGTATTTGCACATATCGAGCATATTGTGTGTATGTTATTGAAATGCTTGGTATGTGTGGGATCTGACCATCTAGTTGTTTATCTTTAGTAGCCTCTCTTACCGGGAAATGTCTCCTAGTGTTTCCACTGAGCCATGGTAGCTTGCTACTGCTCCGGAACACTTAGGCTGGCCAGCATGTGTCCTTCTTCGTTCCTGTGTCTGTCCCTTCGGGGAAATGTCACGCGATGAATACCGGAGTCCTGTTAGCCTGCTACAGCCCGGTTCACCGGAGTCCTGCTAGCCCAGTGCTACAGCCTGGGTTCACTAGCTGATGACCGACACGTGCGATGCTGGGTCATGGATGCCTGTCCCTGTAAGTTTGTGCCACTTTGGGTTTACGACTAGCCATGTCAGCCCGGGCTCCTTATCATATGGATGCTAGCGACACTGTCATATACGTGTGCCAAAAGGCGCAAACGGTCCCGGGCAAAGGTAAGGCGACACCCGCGGGAATACCGTGCGTGAGGCCGCAAAGTGATATGAGGTGTTACATGCTAGATCGATGTGGCATTGAGTCGGGGCCCTGACAATAGGGCAGGAACACAATCATACAGGCTAGACATCTAGGGTTTAGCCATTACGATCTCGAGGTAGATCAACTCTTGTAACCCCTACACTCATCAAAGTCAATCAAGCAGGAGGTAGGGTATTACCTCCATTAAAAGGGCCCGAACATGGGTAAACAGCGTGTCCCCTGCCTCCTTGTTACCTTCGATCCTTAGACGCACAGTTCGGGACTCCCTACCCGAGATCTGCCGGTTTTGACACCAACATGTCCCGACTGTCACGCACTTTCTTGCGTGCGAAGATGTAGCTGGTGGGTCCCAGTAGTCATGGAGTCGAATCATTTTTTTGCCCGTAATATGGATGCACTTCCCTGCGTGCGAAGATGTAGCTGGTGGGTCCCAACAATCAGGGGGAAACATTTTTTTGTGAAATACGGTAGCCCGTCCAGTGGGTCCCTGCTGTCAGGTGGAGGAATCATTATTTTCCGCGTAATAAGGAGGCACTTCCTTGCTACGGCCGTGAACCCGGTTGTCAACATCTCCACGTACAATACTCTTCCGATGGAAGTCGTTCCTTGACCACGTTGCGCTGAGAGCACCAGGGCGGTGGACGACGGCGAGGCCTAGGAAGGGGACGAGGCAGAGCCGGAGAAAATGCGGCAGTGGATGCCCACGCGGAGAGGGGTACGAGGGTTCACTAGTTCGGCTTCGGTGCGAGGCTGTCGTCACCGTAGAATAACAGGGGCTGTGGGTGAGTAGAGGCATGGCCTGGCCAGTGGTGGGGGTAGTAGGGGGCGGAAAGGCCTCTGCGGCAGCACAGCCGGCCATGGGAGGCAGGAGCAGGCGGCAAGACCGGCGCTGCTTTGGGCGGCTGGAGCAAGAAGACCAGAGGTTGAAGAAGGACTGCGGCCATTGGATGGACATCATATGGTCACTGGAGCTAGAATCATTCATATTGACTAAGTTGATAAAGCCCTCCGTCCCTGTCAACTTAGTAGGCCCACAAGTCAGCCTCCCATTATGCTGGGTCCCAGCTAGCAGGGGGTATTCTTTTTTTCTGCGTAATAAGGAGGCACTTCCTTGCGTGCGAAGATATAGCTAGTGGGCCTGACCTGTCAGTGGGGTGCTACGTCTTGATCTTGCGTTGGTTTTCCTTGAAGAGGAAAGGGTGATGCAGCAATAGTAGTGTAAGTATTTCCCTCAGTTTTTGAGAACCAAGGTATCAATCCAGTAGGAGGCTCCTCAAAAGTCCCATGCACCTACACAAACAAACAAGAACTCGCAACCAACGCAATAAAGGGGTTGTCAATCCCTTCACGGCCACTTGCGAAAGTGAGATCTGATAGAGATAATATGATAAGATAAGTATATTTTTGGTATTTTATAATATAGATTGGAAAAGTAAAGATGCAAATAAAAGTAGATTGAAAGCTTATATGATAAAAGATAGACCCGGGGGCCATAGGTTTCACTAGTGGCTTCTCTCAAGATAGCATAAGTATTACGGTGGGTGAACAAATTACTGTCGAGCAATTGATAGAAAAGTGAATAATTATGAGATTATCTAGGCATGATCATGTATATAGGCATCACGTCCGTGACAAGTAGACCGACTCCTGACTGCATCTACTACTATTCCTCCACATATCGACCGCTATCCAACATGCATCTAGAGTATTAAGTTCATAAAGAACTTAACGCATTAAGAAAGATGACATGATGTAGAGGGATAAACTCATGCAATATGATATAAACCCCATCTTTTTATCCTCGATGGCAACAATACAATACGTTCCTTGCTGCCCTTGTTGTCACTAGGAAAGGACACCGCAAGATTGAACCCAAAGCTAAGCACTTCTCCCATTGCAAGAAAGATCAATCTAGTAGGCCAAACCAAACTGATAATTCAAAGAGACTTGCAAAGATAACTTAATCACACATAAAAGAATTCAGAGGAGATAGATTCAACTATTTCTCATAGATAAACTTGATCATAAACCCACAATTCATCGGATCTCGACAAACGCACCGCAAAAAGAGTTACATCAAATAGATCTCCAAGAAGATCAAGGAGAACATGGTATTGAGATTCAAAGAGAGAGGAGAAGCCACCTAGCTAATAACTATGGACCCGAAGGTCTGTGGTAAACTACTCACAACTCATCGGAGAGGCTATGGTGTTGATGTAGAGGCCCTCCAAGGTCGATTCCTCCTGCGCCGGAGCGCCGGTGAAGGCTCCAAGATGGGATCTCGCGGATACAGAAGGTTACGATGGTGGAAATAGTTTTTCATGGTCGCTTCTGATGTTTTCGGGGTACATGGGTATATAGAGGAGGAAGAAGTAGGTCGGTGGACGCCCGAGGGGCCCACGATACAGGGGGCGCGCCCAGCAAGGGGCGCACTCCACCCTCGTGGTCGCCTCGGTTATTGCTTGACTTCAACTCCAGGTCCTCTAGATCACGTTTGTTCCAAAAAGATCGCTCCCGAATGTTTCATTCCGTTTGGACTCCGTTTGATATTCCTTTTCTTTGAAACACTAAAATAGGCAAAAAAACAACAATATGGGCTCGGCCTCCAGTTAGTAGGTTAGTCCGAAAAATGATATAAAAGTGTAAAGTAAAGCCCATAAACATCCAAAACGGGTAATATAATAGCATGGAACAATCAAAAATTATAGATACGTTGGAGACGTATCAAGCATCCCCAAGCTTAATTCCTGCTCGTCCTCGAGTAGGTAAATGATAAAAACAGAATTTTTGATGTGGAATGCTACCTAGCATAATTCTCAATGTAATTTTATTTATTGTGGCATGATTGTTCAGATCCAAATGATTCAAGATAAAAGCTTATAAAATATAAAAATAGTAATATTCGAAGCATACTAATAAATAATCATGTCTTATCAAAATAGGATAGCCAAAGAAAGCTTATCCCTACAAAATCATATAGTTAGGCCATGCTTCATTTTCATTACACAAAATACTCCCATCATGCCCAACCCCAGTTTCAGCCAAGCAATTGGTTCATACTTTTTAACGCACTTCAACTTTTTCAACTCTTACACAATACATGAGCGCAAGCCATGGACATAGCACTATATGTGGTATATGGTGGTGGTTGTGAAGACAAAAAGGGAGAAGATAGTCTCACATCAACTAGGCGTATCAACGGGCTATGGAGATGCCCATCAATAGATATCAATGTGAGTGAGTAGGGATTGCCATGCAACGGATGCACTAGAGCTTTTAAATATATGAAAGCTCAACAAAAGAAACTAAGTGGGTGTGCATCCAACTCGCTTGCTCATGAAGACCTAGGGCATTTTGAGGAAGCCCATCATTGGAATATACAAGCCAAGTTCTATAATGAAAAATTCCCACTAGTATATGAAAGTGACAACACAAGAGACTCTCTATCATGAAGATCATGGTGCTATTTTGAAGCACAAGTTTGTAAAAGAGATAGTAGCATTGTCCCTTCTCTCTTTTTCTCTCATTTTTTATTTGGCCTTTCTCTTTTTTGGCCTTTCTCCTTTTTTTTTATTTGGTGGGCACTTTGGCCTCTTTTTTTTATTTAAATTCCGAAGACTCATCCCAACTTGTGGGGGAATCATAGTCTTCATCATCCTTTCCTCACTTGGGACAATACTCTAATAATGAAGATCATCACACTTTTATTAAATTACGACTCGAGAATTACAACTCAACACTTAGAACAAAATATGACTCTATATGAATGCCTCCGGCGGTGTACCGGGATATGCAATGAATCAAGAGTGACATGTATGAAAATTTATGAAGGTGGCCTTGCCACAAATACAATGTCAACTACATGATGATGCAAAGAGCAATATGACAATGATGGAGCGTGTCATAATAACGGAACGGTGGAAAGTTGCATGGCAATATATCTCGGAATGGCAATGGAAATGCCATAATAGGTAGGTATGGTGGCTGTTTTGAGGAAGGTAAATAATGGGTGCATGATACCGGCGAAAGTTGCGTGGTATAATAGAGGCTAGCAAAGTGGAAGGGTGAGGTGCGTATATCCATGGACTCACATTAGTCATAAAGAACTCATATACTTATTGCAAAAGTCTACTTGCCCTCGAAGCAAAGTACTACTACGCATGCTCCTAGGGGAAGGGTTGGTAGGAGTTAACCATTGCGCGATCCCGACCTCCACTCATAAGGAAGACAATTAAAAGAGCACCTCATGCAACAAATTTGTCACATAACTTTTACCATATGTGCATGCTATGAGACTTGCCAACTTCAACACAAGTATTTCTCAATTTCATAACTATCCGCTAGCATGACTCTAACATTACCACCTTTATATCTCAAAACAATTATCAAGCATCAAATTGATCCTAGTGTTTAATGCACTTTCTATGATAGTTTTTATTATACTCAACTTGGATGCTCATCATTCTAGGACCAAATTTATAACCATAGAAAATGCCATGCTGTTCTAAAAGACTCTCAAAATAATATAAATGAAGCATGAGAGATCAACAATTTCTTCAAAATTAAACCACCGTTGTGCTCTAAAAGATATAAGTAAAGTACTAGAGCAAAAACTATCTAGCTCAAAATATATAAGTGAAGCACATAGAGTATTCTAATAAATTCTAATCAAATGGGATTCTCCCAAAAGGTGTGTACAGCAAGGATGATTGTGGTAAACTAAAAAGCAAAGACTAATATCATACAAGACGCTCCAGGCAAAACACATATAATGTGGCGAATAAAAATATAGTTGTATAGTAACCGATAAACGAAGATGAAAGAGGGGATGCCTTCCGGGGTCACCCCCAAGCTTAGGATTTTGGCTATTCTTGAATATGGCTATTCTTGAATATGTTGGGATTTAGGCTCTTGCCACTCCTTATTACATAGTCCATCAAATCTTTACCCAAAACTTGAAAACTTCACAACACAAAACTCAACAGGAAATCTCATAAGCTCCGTTAGTGATAGAAAGAAAAACCACCACATAAGGTACTGTAACGAACTCATTCTTTATTTATATTGGTGTTAAACCTACTGCATTTCAACTTTTCTATGGTTCATACCCTTACATACTAGCCATAGATGCATCAAAATAAGCAAACAACACACGAAAGGCAGAATCTGTCAAAAACAGAACAGTTTGTAGAAATCTGTAACTCTCGAATACTTATGGAACTCTAAAACTCCTACCAAAATATGAAGTCCTGGTAAATTTGTCTATTGATCTACATCAAAAAGAATCAATGCAAAAGCGCGTTTCTGTGAATTACTAAAATTATTTTCGTGCACACAAAGTTTCTGTTTTTCAGCAGAATCAAATTAACTATCACCATAGGTTATCCTATAGGTTCTACTTGGCACAAACACTAATTAAAACATAAAAACACATCTAAACAGAAGGTAGATGCAAAATTTATTACTAAACAGAAGCAAAAGCAAAAAAACACAAATACAATTGGGTTGCCTCCCAACTAGCGCTATCGTTTAACGCCCCTAGCTAGGCATAAAAGCGAGGATAGATCTAACTAGTGCCATCTTTGGCACTCAATTCATAAGTAGCTCGCATGATAGATTCATAAGGTAATTTTACTTTCTTTCTTGAAAAGTTCTCCATGCCTTTCCTTAATGGAAATTGAAATCTAATATTCCCTTCCTTCGTATCAATAATCGCACCAATCGTACTAAGGAAAGGTCTACCAAGAATAATAGGACAAGAAAGATTGCAATCTATATCAAGAACGATAAAATCTACGGGCACCAAATTCCTATTTGCAACAATGAGAACATCATTGATCCTTCCCATTGGCTTTTTAATGGTGGAATCTGCAAGATGCAAATTTAAAGAGCAATCATCAAAATCATGGAAACCTAGAATATCACATAAAGTTTTCGAAATCGTGGAAACACTAGCACCCAAATAACATAAAGCATAACACTCATGATCTTTAATTTTAATCTTTATCTTAGGTTCCCACTCATCATAAAGTTTTCTAGGTATAGAAACTTCGAAATTAATTTTTTCATCAAAAGATTGCATCAAGGCATCAACAATATGTTTGGTAAAAGCTTTATTTTGACTATAAGCATGAAGAGAGTTCACAACGGATTGCAACAAGGAAATACAATATTCTAAAGAACAATTATCATAATTAAATTTCTTGGAATCCAAGATAGTGGGTTCAATGCTATTTAAAGTCTTGACCTCTCCAATCCCACTTTTACCAAATTTAGCATCAAGATCTAAAAACTCCAAATTATTGGGACGTCTTTTAACTAAAGTTGAATCATCTCCAGTCCCATCATTATCAAGATTCATATTGCAAAACAAAGATCTAGTAGGGGAAAAATCAATAACTTTAAGATCTTCATCATTATTTTCATGGAAACTAGAAGAACACGCTTTTACAAAGCAATCTTTCTTAGCACACAATCTAGCGGTTCTTTCCTTGTAATCATCAATGGAAATTCTCATAGCTTTGAGAGACTCATTGATATCATGATTAGGAGGAGTAGATCTAAGTCTCAAAGAATCAACATCAAGTGAAAGTCTATCAACGTTCCTAGCCAAATCATCAACTTTGAGCAATTTTTCTTCAAGCAAGGCATTAAAATTCTTCTAAGAGATCATAAATTCGTTAACACTATTCTCAAAATCAGAGGGCATCTTATTAAAATTACCATAAGAATTATTGTAGGAATTTCCATAATTATTAGAGGAATTACTAGGGAACGGTCTAGGATTAAAGTTTCCTCTATAAGCATTGTTACCAAAATTATTCCTACCAACAAAATTCACATCCATAGATTCATTATTATTCTCAATAAAAGTAGACAAAGGCATATCATTGGGATCAATAGGAGCACTCTTAGTAGCAAACAATTTCATAAGTTCATCCATCTTTCCACTCAAAACATTAATTTCTTCTATAGCATGCACTTTTTTACTAGTAGATCTTTCGGTGTGCCATTGAGAATAATTAGCCATAATATTATCAAGGAGTTTTGTAGCTTCTCCTAAGGTGATTTCCATAAACGTGCCTCCTGCGGCCGAATCTAAAAGATTTCTAGAAGCAAAATTCAATCCGGCATAAAAAATTTGTATGATCATCCATAAATTCAAACCATGAGTAGGGCAATTGCGAATCATCAATTTCATTCTTTCCCAAGATTTGGAAACATGCTCATGATCAAGTTGTTTAAAATTCATAATATCGTTCCTAAGAGAGATGATCTTAGCGGGAGGAAAATACTTAGAGATAAAAGCATCTTTGCACTTATTCCACGAATCAATACTATTCTTAGGCAAAGACAAAAACCAAACTTTAGCATGATCTCTATGTGAAAACAGAAATAACTTCAATTTAACAATATCATTATCCGTATCTTTCTTCTTTTGCATCTCACACAAATCAACAAAGTTGTTTAGATGAGTAGCGGCATCTTCACTAGGAAGGCCGGAGAATTGATCTTTCATAACAAGATTCAGCAAAGCAACATTGATTTCACAAGACTCAACATCATTAAGAGGAGCAATCGGAGTACTAAGGAAATCATTATTATTGGTATTGGAAAAATCACACAATTTGGTATTATCTTGCGCCATAGCGACAAGTAATCCAACACACAAGCAAAAAAAGGCAAGCAAAAGAGAGAGGAGATTGGGAAAGAGAGGGTGAATAAAACCGCAAGGGTGAAGTGGGGGAGAGGAAAACGAGAGGCAAATGACAAATAATGTAAATGCGAGGGAGATGAGTTTGTGATGGGTAGTTGGTATGTCTTGACTTGAGCGAAGACCTCAACGGCAACGGCGCCAGAAATCCTTCTTGCTACGTCTTGAGCTTGCGTTGGTTTTCCATAAAGAGGAAAGGGTGATGCAGCAATAGTAGCGTAAGTATTTCCCTCAGTTTTTGAGAACCAAGGTATCAATCCAGTAGGAGGCTCCTCAAAAGTCCCACGCACCTACACAAACAAACAAGAACTCGCAACCCACCATCTAATAACTACTCCACAATGCATTCCCTTAGGCACAAATATGGTGAAGTGTCATGTAGTCGACGTTCACATGACACCACTAAGAGAATGGCCAACATACATATCATCAAAATATCGAACACATATCAAGTTCACATGATTACTTGCAACATGATTTCTCACGTGACCTCAAGAACGAAAGTAACTACTCAAAAATGATAAACATGCTCAAGATCAGAGGGTTATTAAATAGCATAATGGATCTAAACATATAATCTTCCACCAAATAAACCATATAGTAATCAACTACAAGATGTAATCAACACTACCAGTCACCCACAAGCACCAATCTATAGTTTGGATACAAAGATTGAACACAAGAGATGAACTAGGGTTTGAGAGGATTTGGTGCTCTAAAGATGTTGATGAAGATAGCCCTCCCCAAGATGAGAGAGTTGTTGGTGATGATGATGACGATGATTTCCCCCTCCGGGAGGGAAGTTCCCCCGGCAGAATCGCTCCACCGGAGGGCAAAAGTGCTCGCCCATGTTCCACCTCGAGGCAGCGGCGCTTCGTCCCGATTGTCCTCCTCTGATTTTTTATAGGTCAAAATGACTTATATACCAGAAGATGGGCACCGGAGGTGGGCCGAGGAGGGCAGCACCCACCAGGGCGCGCCTGGGCCTCCTGGCGTGCCCAGGTGGGTTGTGCCCACCTGGTGGCCCTCCTCTGGTACTTATTTTCTCCAATATTTATTAAATATTCCATAAAAAGTCCTCGGGAAGTTTTTGCTCATTTGGAGTTGTGTAGAATAGGTAGCTTGACATAGCTTTTCCAGGTCCAGATTTCTAGCTGCCGGAATTCTCCCCCTTTGTGCATACCTTGCATATTATGAGAGAAAAGGCATTAGAATGACTCCAAAAAGCATCATTATACAATAAAACAACATAAATAACAGTAGAAAACATGATGTAAAATGGACGTATCAGCGTTGGGAGGCTCTTGGGGCTGTTGGACCTGTTCCAGAAGAGCTTGACAGTGTGCAAACGCATGCATGATATCTCCGCGGAACCGCTCCATTTCCATGTATCTAGCCTGGTAGAAAATTCTATCCATCACGTGCATCCTCAAGATATCACATTGGCGATGTTCTACTTCGTCGGGGACGTCAACTCCGCCAGGGATGCGCTCGAGCCTGGCCACCACATCATCGGGATCGAGGTTGACACGGCTGCCTCAGGCAATGATGAAGCCGCAGGCTGGCTGTGTCTTGACTGAATCACAGAGGTCCTCTGCCCATTCCTTGGGGGGGCATTTGGCTCTCGATGAGCACTGGTGACGGTGGCTCTTCAGGTGAGTCGTCGATCATGCCGCCGAGCAGCTCTAGATCTTTTGCATGGTGGATGGCAAACTGCTCATCACACCTCCTCTGCAATATGTCGATTATACACCCAAGGACTGTCACACCGATAACACTGTCGATGGGCCATGGTGCCGCACCGGTCGATGAAGCTCTTGCTCCCCGACCTGCTCTGGCTCGTTCTCCTCGCCGAAGATATAATGCATGTAGGGTCAATGTTGAAGCTTTGGTCATTGCCTGGCATGCTTGGAATAACTAACGGTAGATGGGTGAGGACTAGATCTGCGCAGAGTGTTGCGTCAGTGTGTTGTCTCCTGGGTTATATGCAACAATCCATTATCTGGTGGCGGGAAACAGATGAGGGAAGAGGCGTGGATTTTATAGTTCACCCATATGGAGTGCGGGAAGCATTCGCTGGAGCGCGGGAAGACTAAGTGGAGCACACACACAACCCAAATACCGTATGCGATGCCACGTGTTATTTATCACACACGTGTTAACATAAGGAAACGTATGTGTAACTTACTAATCATCACACACGAGTATTCGCAGACGCATCGTGTGCGATAGTCATAACCACCACAAGCAACTAGTTTGCATTTTTCAAAGTTTTTTGTACAAACAGAATCGCACACGAACTAACTATAGTAACCGTCTGTGTTATAATTTCCCGTAGCAAACAGTTCATCAGAGTGGGTTGTTTGCTTCGTATCACACACATCTTGTTTACACGAATCGTTTGTGTTCTTTTGGCTCATGGCAAACAGTTCATCTATGTGACCTGTATGTCGGATATCACACACATCTTGTTAAGTTGAACCGTTTCTATTCTCTTCCCTAATCGAAAATAGTTCGTTCGAGTGAATCGTATGCCGTATATCACTCACACCTTGATCTGGCTGACCATTTCTATTGCATTCCCTAAAAGAAAACAGTTAATCGGAGCGAACTGTATGCCGTATATCGCACACACATTGATATGGTTGTCCGTTTCTGTTGTTTTGTCTAATCGCAAACAGTTCATATGGATCAACCGTATGCCCCGCATCGCACATGTAACTAATATCTGAATCGTGTTTGATATCTCTGCCATCGCAAAGGTTTTGCATCTTTTTTGACGGTTTTTTACATCCCTGTTTGCGATTAATGCACCGCACAAAGTTTTGTCAAAGGGTCTCTGATCGTAGTGTTGCGTTAGCCGCATACTGCAGTAGTGTACACCAAAATTGTGGTTGCTAGCTTGTTCCCTATGCATAAATCGGGAAAGATACGTGGCAGCAAATTTCATCACCAATTTTTTGGCTCGCCCACGATTTGGCGTGGCTAGCCTAGGTGCCATTCAAACGCCCTCCCCCCAAACTCCACATCGGAATAAGAGATCCAGGAGAGAAGAACTTCACTTAGATTCATTCCATTCCTCTCCAATCTTCACACCCATTTCATTCATCGGCAACATCACCATTGAGAGAGTTGTACCAATTTGTAAGGCTGGCGTTGAAACTTTGTCGTATTTCTTTAGGTATTGAGAGTTGATCAACCATTCCAATTATTGTGGACCTTTTGCTATACTATCGACATGATTTATCTCCTGCATGAGTAATTCTCCATCTGTGTGGGAGATGTTGTGGATTGGTGAAATTCATTTTTGTCCATTCGAAATGCCATTACTTGTGGAAGTGATCATATGATTGATTATTAAGGGTTATACGCTGCTGGTACTTGCAAAACTAGTGGCATTGTAATTTAACAGAACGCACCATGTATTTAGTAGAAAACAAGGGGCGTTTGTCAAAATATCAATGCATTAGTACTTTATACCTTTGGCGCTCTACTTTTCTGCAATGCCATTCGTATTTTGTGCAAATACCTGCGACATACAAAATTTGGTCGGTGCCACGAACTTTCTCAACCTATAAGGGTTTTCCTATTAATGAATGTACGCTTCTTCTTCAGGTGATCCAAGGGAATGGGGAAAGAGCCCTCGGGAGCATGCAAAGGGCCTCTAGAAGAAGGTGAGCTGATAGTTGGACGTACATCCATGCGAGAGGAGAGATTGGAGACATGCTCGAGCGCCACCAGCAGGAATGAGCAAAGGGTCTTCCGGAGCCAACAATGTCCCCCTAGGAGCAGGCAAGCAGACATCTGGCTATACATCCGTGCGAGAAGGGAGAGGCCAGATACGTACTAAGCATCACTAGCCAGAATTATCAAAGAGCCATTTGCATCAGGCAAAGGTTCCCTTGGAGAAGGCAAGATGACAACTAGCTTTACATCTATGCAAGAATGTAAAGGACAGAAACATGCTCGAGCTTTGTCGGCGGGAACAAGCAAAGAGTCCCGTGAAGCCGGAAAAGTTCCCTAGGATCAGGCAAACCGATAGATGGCTCTACGTACGTGCGAAAGGGATAGTTCGGGGCCGTGCTCGAGTGTCAAGAGCTGGAATGGGCAAAGGGCCCTCCAGAGAAAAAAGGGGCCGCTAGGAGCAAGCGAGCGTATAGATGGTTGTACGTCCATGCGAGAAGGGATGGAGATGTGATTGAGTGTCGTCAGCGGTAATGGGCAAAGATTCCTCTAGAGCTAGAAAAGGCCCCCTAGGATTAGGCAAAGCGATGACTCGACGTGCATCCATGCAATTAGAGAGAGAGATCATAGACACGGTCGAGCATCACCAACCTGAGCGGGCAAAGGACCATTCAGAGCAGGCAAAGGGCCCCTAGGAGTAGGCGAATTAATATCTGGTTGTACATCCATGCGAGAAGGAAGAGGGAGGAGGTGTGCTCTAGCGTTTCTAGAGGCTAAGTACTCCCCTACAATGCCATAAACACTCAAACGCCCAAGAAAGCTAATTCAAATGATCAGACGGGGCAACAAGTTAGAGAGGCAAGACCAACAACATACACTTCCTCCTCCAGTCTATCAAGGGAACATGCAAATATACCTCGCAAGAAGGCAAATGGCAAGGAGCAGGAGAGTTGACAGCTCGCTATACATTTGTGCAAGAAGAAAGATATTTGAGATGTAGCATTGGCAGCAACCAATTACTCCACTGCAAGGCCATGAACATTCAAACGATCAGCAAAGCAAATCCAAATGAATAGAGCGAGCGACAAGTTAGAGAGTCAAGGCCAATAACATACACTTCCTCTGGCTGTATACCAACGAAACGGGCAAAGGGCCCTCAGCAGGCAAAGGGCCCTAGGAGTAGATGAGCTGAAAGTCATATGTACATTCGCACAAGCAGGAAGTGGTGATGTGGTACTAAGTCTGACAGTAAGAGTAGGGGGTACATATGAGGAGGCAAGGCCCTAGCTACGGTCAGGTTGTACACACGAGTTTACGAGTTCAGGCCCCTCCAAGAGGAGGTAAAATCCCTACGTCTCGGTGCCCTGAGTCGGTTGACTAGAATATGAGTGTGTGTGTTATAGTGGGTGCGAACCCTTGTGCCAGAGGAGGGGGTTGTCTTATATAGAGTGCGCCAAGACCCCAACTATCCCATGTTACAGGGTTCAATGTACATTAAGACATGGCGTTACTGGTAACGCCAGCTATAAAGAGCTATCAATGATCTTTAAGACTACGGAGTGAACGCCTGACCGTTGCCACCTTGGGTGACTCTAGGTCTTCTGCACTCCGAGTGGTTTCTTGTCACTACAAGCAATATGTCAACTTGTGACCTTGACTATTGGTCACTGAATGGTCATTGTTTTTCATTTGTGACCTTTTTGTGACCAAAAGCAGAAGGTCAAAAGCTGGCGGCCGTAAACTGAAATTAACGACCTTCTTCGGGATAAGGTCATAGACGTTTACGACCAAAACAAAAGGTTGTTGAACCCATGACCTTTTGTTTTGGTCACTGGTTGTCTGCCCAGGCCACGTTGGATCCAAAGTGGCAAGCTGACGTGGCAAAATTGCGACCAATTGAATTGGTCGTTGGTAAGATTCAGCCCGGTCCAATTAGGTGTTCTACATGGGCCAAGCCCATTAATTCAGCCTTTTTAACATGTATTTTTTCTGTTAATTTTCGGTAGCTAAATGGGCCTAGCCTAGCATTTTAGCCTTTTTATTTTATGGGTCATGGCCTTTTTGTGATCTATTTCATTTTCGGGCCTAAGCCTTTTTATTTTCTTGGCCATCTCCTTTTCACAATTGATTCTTTTAGTATTTTTGTTCATTTTCCTGAATTGTTTGATTTGTGGCCTTTTTAGGGCCCAAATAGTATTTGTTTCATTTCCGACATATCAACAATAAAGTACCAGCAATAAATAACTAGTATTTTGCTCAAGAGAGCCCCAATCACAAATTTTCAGAAACGACGACCAAAATGAGTATATTATACATATTTCAATCATGCCATAGTTTACATCATCCAGGAATTTAGAACAATTACAAAAGTGTTGCTATGAGGTATATAACAGCCATTCACATCATCCAGGAATGTATAATTAGCTACAAAGATGAAGCGTTCCCTTTTTCCAACTTCTTGAGCCTAGAGCTCCTGTAAAAGACAGGAAATGATCATTATCATGGCTGTGAATTCAGAATGAAAGCAATATCGTTGAACATACAACAATTAGGAAAAGAATATTGAACAAAATAATAAACAAATACACAAGAAGCTAGGGGTCAATCCTAAAGCATGAGGGCATGGAAAAAAGTAAATACCAGCAAGCTCTAAGAAGACTCCAAGAAATTGATGGCTCACAATACAATCATGCTTTTGACAATAAATACTACTAGAATTAAAGTGCAGAACATTTCTAAGCAGTGTCAACATCATGGCAGTAACAATTAACAGTAGCAGCTAGCAAGACATCAATCAAGCATAAGTAAGCTACTAATGTTCACCAAATTTAAAAATTTGTCCATCTAGTTAACAAAAGTACAACACCACACTTGGGAACTCGGAGCAAGAAAAAGATCATGTTGCTTAGGAGCTACCAAAAATGATACTGATCGAGGGCAAAAACAAGTTGGTATGATATCATTCATTCATTCGTTCTCATCTCGATCATACTTTGAATTCATTAAAGGTTACAGATTCATTTCTTGACACAGCATTGGAAAACCACAAGAATAGTATATGAAACAAAGTGTCCAGATAAGTAGATAAGACATGGAGGTCACAATCACCTAGCAAAGGAAGAATGGGACAGACCGAGGAATTACCCTCTGGACAGATCAAAGACTTCACGCTTCCTCACGCTTCTTCTTCCTCGATGGACAAATCAATGACTTAACTTCCTCTTCCTCATGCACCAACAGGAAGACCATCTCAAACACCTTGGTGCCAACAACCTACAAAACAATACAACCATCCACACATGAAGGACTGACTTCAGATCAGTGGGTCCATTGACATAAGGCAATAAGAAACTGTACTCACACAGTGAATAGAACAAAAGAACAGAAAGCACACGTATATATTGAACAAAAGAAACAACCAGGAATAGATGACTTAATAGTTCATGTTTGTTAACAAAACAAGAGTGGACATCTCACAGTGAGTTAACTATCTGATGACCTTAGTAAAACACATACTAGCATTCGGTGCTACAAGAGACAACGGGAATCCAACATCCCAACTTGGTAAATCCATGCTGCTAAAAGGCCAATCCTAATCGGGTTGGAACTGTAACTAGTTTCAAACATGTGAGCTACAACTATCGCAATACCACAGCCCAAAAAAAACCTATAGATCCATCAAACTACTGTTTGTAGGCCTGGCATCAGTGGTGTCAATGTATAGTCCACTTACAGTCATTTGGGAGAAAATTAAAGTGATAATTAGACTGCCATTACAATCTGCTGGCAACTTGCAGTCTACTTTACAGCTACAGTGATATCTTAAGAGTTACAGTTTAAATACACAAAACTTAAGAACATGGGAATAAATAGACCAACCCCCACATTCCAATAATTCAAACACTCAGTAGTCAAATGTGTGTGCGTGTGCATGTAAATGTACCGAGGTTATGCAAAACTATGGTGCATTTAAACTATGAGATCATTTGGTCCGCACATTTAGATCATTTAACACAGAGAAAAGAAAAATAACAGAGGACTGCATATGAATGTATGTGTCGTTTCCAGGATAAGTTGGCATAGAGAATGCCACCAATCAGGATATACCACACAACAGAGAATAGCTTGTAGCGTCTGAGACTAATCGCCATGAGGAACACAAATCATCCTCAAGAATTGGTAATGAACGCACATCAATCAAAACAAAGAACAAAAAAAATAGATGGAATTTGTGTTGTCCCTGCAAGTGCCATAAACCAGAGCATCATCGTGAAATGATTACTAAGCTCTATAGAATTTGTGTTGTCCAGAAGGAATAACTTTCGTCTGCCATTGCTGAAGCAAAACCCATGGCTCCTAGAAGTGCCAAGCCTTGGCGTGGAACCCCATCAGCGACTCATCTGCCTCCTTGATAATTCAAGTACAAATTACTCCAAACTTTTGTGATTCACTCAAAAACTAAATAAACATTTTGTCTTCATTAGAAAACTACTAATAGCATCCATGCATACCTAGGATATATCTCCACATACAATTCGAATAGCAACACAGAAGAGTATAGCTGCAAGAAAAGAAAATGTAGGGGACACACTTCGGTTTAAATTTGTAAAGACAAGCAACTCAAATGAATATGCAATGACTCTATGTAGAAGAAGAAGAATTTCTACCCAGGAAACAAAGATAGTAGCATACCCAAGTCAACCTATTCTAGCAGCTATCAATAATGCAGTTTTGCTCAATCCATTGTCCAATTACTTGTCACAATGAACAACAAGGACAGAGGAGAACATATGGACATGGAGCTCGTCCTCGACCACCTGCAGCAGCAACAGCAGCAGCTTCTCCAGATGGTAGCAACCTGCAGACATCACAAACGGAAGCAGTTAGAAATAGAGAAGAGAAGGGGAGGACAGTAGGGATCCAGTCATGTCCTACCCTACCCACCACAGTCGGAGATCCATGGGTGAGCTCGCCGGAGATGGCCCGGCTACCGATGGAGGTCAAGGAAGAACCGGTGTTCCAGGAGACGGGGCGGCCGGTGGGCATCGGAGAGGACCAGCCGGAGTGACCGGAGTTGGAGGCGACCGAAACCCTAGCCACGGGGGAGGGCTGCGGGTTGACGGGAACGACGAATCCAGCCAGCGCAAGGAGTGTGCTGCGCGGCGGAGATGGCCGCCGGAATCGGCCGGCCTAGGTGGTGGCGACGAGAGGGCGAGAGAGAGAGAGAGAGAAA
>NC_041381.1:204887643-204907103 GCF_002162155.2 Triticum dicoccoides | reverse complement strand
AGAGGATGGAGACGGCGGTGGCGGCGGTTGGGTGGTTGGGGATTGAGAGATTGAGACGGAGGAGGAGCGAGAGGGTTGGGTGTGGCGGCTGTGGGACGAGAGGGGGAGAGTGGATCGGGGGAGAGGAGTGGATCGGGGAAGTTAGGGTTTGGGTGAGAGGGTGAGGGGGTGAGGGCTGCCGTTGGATCCAAAAGCATCCGATGGTGGTTGATGCATGATCCGCGTGATATGCCTATGGACCAATCAGAGCGCACCAAACAATTTGAAGAGTTTTTGACCATATAAATTGAACATGATTGATTACATGCAAATTTTTCATTTCATTTTTCAATGCTCAAAATGAGTTTTTTTGTGAAAGTCCTATCAAATATTTGTTCAAATGATGCCATATTTTTCACAAGTTTACATCTTAGATTGGCAAACAACATTGACAAAGGGAGTTTTTATTTCTTTTGCATGAAAAATCAGTTTTCCATATTTTAGTGCCCAAAATAAGTTTTTTTGTGAAGGACTTACCATATATTTGTTGCAAAATTGTACAAAATCAATTTTCTAAAATACTAGGCCATATATAATGCACAATTGACCAAATGGTTAGGTGTCAAAAGTTTCGATGCACCTCTCATGAAAAAGACAAATTTCCGCCGATTTAGTAGAAAGCGGGTAAAATTTGTACTGCACCTGCCTCATAGTTTGCTCTTTATTTTTTCCAAAAATCATTTATAGGTACATAAGTATCTATTTAATCATATATACACAAAAAAAATTCCAAGATTCAACCACTATCTAGGAATGGTCATGCCCGCCGTTTTGACCCAATTTTGAAACTGGCATAAAAAATTCAAAAAAATAAAAAATTGGAAAACATTCGCACTGTATCATTATATGTGACCAAGTTAATAGGAGAATAATAAACTTTTAATACAGCAAATCTTTAAAAACAATGTTCTCAGAAACAAGCTATCATGTGTGGAGATCAATGGCTTTCAAGCCAAATGATCAATCTTATGGCCACATTCATGGCATAGTTTATTCAAATGATCTCATATTGTGCACAAGGGTGCATATTGGAATGGTAAACAATGTTGCCTAAGGATATTTTCATTTTCTTTGGACAAAAAAATAATTTTCCATTTTTGGAGTGCCCCAAATGTGGTTTTTTTGTGAAGAACCTACCAAATAATTGTTGCAAAATAGGACCAAACCATTTTTCTAAAATACCAGGCCATATTTAATTCACAATAAACCAAATGGTTGGGTGTAAAAAGTTTTGATCCACCTCTGGTGAAAAAGAAAAATTTCCATCGATTCAGCTGGAAGCGGGTCAAATTTGAAGTACGACTGCCTCATAGTTTGCCATTTATTTTTTCCAAAAATCATTTTTAGGTACAAAAATATCTATTTAATTAGAGAAACACCAGAAAAATTTCAAGATTCAACCACTAGCTAGGAACGGTCATTCCCGTCGTTTTGACCGCATTTTGAAACGGGCATAAAAAATTCAAAAAAAACAAAAAATTGGAAAACCTTAGCATTGTGTCATTATATCTATGTGACCAAGTTACCAGGAAAAATAATAAAATTGTAATACGACAATTCTTTTAAAAAAGTGTTCTCAGAAATGAGCTATCATGTGTGAAGATTCATGGCTTTCGAGTCAAATGATCAATCTTATGGCCACATTCATGGCATAGTTTGTTAAAATGATCTCACATTAAGCACAAGGGTGCATCTTAGAATGGCAAACAATGTTTCCTAAGGGAGTTTTTATTTTCTTTGCATGGAAAATTCCTTTTCCATTTTTCGAGTGCCCGAAATGAGGTTTTTTGTGAAGAACCTATCAAATAATTGTTGAAAAATTGGACAAAATCATTTTTATAAAATACTAGGCCATATTTAATGCACAATTGGCCAAATGGTTCATTGTAAAAAGTTTTGACCCACCTCTTGTGAAAAAGACAAATTTCCGCTGATTTAGCTCCAAGCGGGTTAAATTTGAACTGCAGCTGCCCTGTAGTTTGTTCTTTATTTTTCCAAAAATCATTTCTAGGTACAAAAGTATCTATTTAATCAGAGAAACACCAAAAAAATTCCAAGATTCAATCACTAGCTAGGAATGGTCATTCCCCGTTTTGACCGCATTTTGAAACTGGCGTAAAAAATTCAAAAAAATCAAAAAATTGGAAAACCTTCGCATTGTGTCATTATATGTGACCAAGTTACCAGGAAAAATAATAAGATTGTAACACGGCAATTCTTTTAAAAAGTGTTCTCAGAAACAAGCTATCATGTGTGAAGATTCATGGCTTTCAACCCAAATGATCAATCTTATGGCCACATTCATGGCATAGTTTGTTCAAATGATCTCATATTGTGCACAAGGGTGCATATTGGAATGACAAACAATGTTGCCTAAGGAAGTTTTCATTTTCTTTGGACAAAAAAAATCATTTTCCATTTTTCGAGAGCCCCAAATGAGTTTTTTTTGTGAAGAACCTACCAAATAATTGTTGCAAAATTGGACCAAATCAATTTTCTAAAATACTAGGCCATATTTAATGCACAATTGACCAAATGGTTGGCTGTAAAAAAATTTATCCACCTCTCGTGAAAAAGACAAATTTCCGCCGATTCAGCTGGAAGCGGGTCAAATTTGAACTGTAGCTGCCTTGTAGTTTGCTCTTTATTTTTTCCAAAAATAATTTCTAGGTACATAAGTATCTATTTAATCAGAGAAACACCAAAAAAACCCAAGATTCAACCACTAGCTAGGAACGGTCATTCTTGCCGTTTTGACCGCATTTTGAAACGGGCATAAAAAATTCAAAAAAAATGGAAAACCTTCACATTGTGTCATTACATGTGGCCAAGTTACCATGAAAAATAATAAACTTGTAACACAGCAATTATTTTAAAAAAGTGTTCTCAGAAACAAGCTATCAAGTGTGAAGATGCATGGCTTTCAAGCCAAATGATCAATCTTATGGCCACATTCATGACATAGTTTGTTCAAATGATCTCATATCGTGCATAAGGGTGCATCTTGGAATGGCAAACAATGTTGCCTAAGCGAGTTTTCATTTTCTCTGGATGAAAAATCAATTTTCCATTTTCTGAGTGCCCAAAATGAATTTTTTTTGTGAAGGACCTACCATATAATTGTTGCAAAATTGGACCAAATCAATTTTCTAAAATACTAGGACATATTTAATGCACAATTGACAAAATGGTTGGGTGTCAAAAGTTTTTATCCACCTCTGGTGAAAAAGACATATTTCCGCCGATTCAGTAGGAACTGGGTCAAATTTGAACTGCAGCTCCCTTATAGGTTGCCCTTTATTTTTTACAAAAATCATTTGTAGGTACATAAGTATCTATTTAATCAAAAATACATGGTTTGGCGGCGATAATCGAGGTTTGGACGGTGGCCGAGGGCCCCAACTGTAGAGCGCGTAAACTCGCATGCCCGCCGCATGGTCACCGCGTGACCATGGCGTTGCCATGCGTTCTGGGCGGCCTAGGCATGTCCAGTGGGTTGGGCACTCACCAGGTAAGTGCTAGGAAGAGAATTACAACATAAGATTCTCACGAGGAGACCAAGCCATGCTCAAACATGAATTAGCAGCCAAGTGTTTGATTAGCGGTACAGGAAATGCACATGGCTAATGGGCATGAGTTTTGGCTGAGGTTGATCAGCTATTAAGAAGACTGTCTTCACAAATTTCAGCTCAAAAGGAGGAGCCTAGGTGGTACTTTCTTTGCAAAGTACCACACTAGACATAAATACGAATGTTGAAGCTGGGCTCAAAATAATGAATGGATTGAGCTGAAATTTGGTGGAGGATGATTATTTGGGCATAGGAAAGCACTGTAGAAAATGGATACCATTTGGACATGCCAAAGTGGTACTTCCTTCACAATGCTCTTCTCTGGACAGAAACTTCGGAAAATTAGTGAGAGAAATTGGCTAAATGAAATGAGCTCAAATTTGGTGTAGGTAAGTTACATAGGCATATAGAATATGTGGCAAAAATTCAACTCATTAGGATATGCATAGCTAGTACTTCTATCACAAAGGTTCTAGGTGGACAAAAACTTTGGAAATTTGTCGAGGAAGATTTAGTGGGCAAATGGAGCTGAATTTTATCATGAGGCAATGATTTGGATAGGAAAGAGTGCCCAAAATTTTTGAGGGCAACCAAGAATATATAAATAGAACTTCCTTCACAATGCTCTTCTCGAGACAGAAACTTCGGAAAATTAGTGAGAGAAATTGGCTAAATGAACTGAGCTCAAATTTGGTGTAGGTAAGTTACATAGGCATATAGAATATGTGGCAAAAATTCAACTCATTAGGATATGCATAGCTAGTACTTCTTTCACAAAGGTTCTAGGTGAACAAAAACTTTGGAAATTTGCCGAGGAAGATTTACTGGGCAAATGACAGAAATATAGGTTGCTTCACAGCCTAGGGCAAAAACTGCCACATGGACATGACACATAGGCAAAACTGATGAGGTGGCGCTAGTCATAGCAACCCACCACAATTTACAAGCTTATGACCATCTATATTGGTCATGATCAGCTAGAAATAAGGTAGCGGACCAGTGCTATCTGCTTTATGACCATTTCGTGTAAGAAAATTATGACCTTTCTGACCAAAATGGTCGTTATAGTTTAGGGTTTGGAGCCCCCTGAACAGCTTTTGTCCAATTGGTCTCAAATGGTCATAAATCTGTGACCAATTCTTCCAGGGTCACTGACAGAAGGTCACTGGTTGACATATTTCTTATAGTGTGTATGGTCGAGTGACTTCATCTTGGTTGAATGGAATTGGGGTATCCGAGTGAGATAATTGGTCGAGTGCATTGCACTCCAAGGTTACTTCAGCCGGTATCTTTTGTTATACTTTGAATGTTCTCGATTCTAGGGTAGTGACCTTGTGTAGGGTGTCTAGGTCAGGCCTAGGACCCTACCCTAGGTCCATGGCATCGTCATTAGCCCCTGAATGGATTGAGGTCTGAATGAAAAGAGAGTTGAAGTTGATCCCGACCTGATTCTTATGCTTCAAAGGCATTTTTCCTGGGTCTGGAAATCATGCTGGAACTTCAACTTTATTTCAGTCACCTTGATCGATTCAAAGGTCGTTGAGTGAACTATACTGAAAATCTTCGAGTGTTGATATGGTATGAAATCTTCGGCGCGACTAGTTACAGATCTGCGGTTCCTGGATGTCACGGGATTCGAAACTTTGGGGAAGCGCGCGGGATGGAGCGCGCTGTAGTAAACGGGGTGGATAGACACGGGCGCCTCAATTCTTGCGCCACCTTTTTTGCCTAGTATCGGGCGTGTGACTTACGGGATTTTACAGGACTGCTTGGGCCCACGAGTTAGCCACTCAGAAGCAGGCCCATAAAAGGCGTCGAGGCCGATGCATTCGCACAGTGCGCCTTATTCCCCTTCTTCTTCCTCTGCTTCCCCACCGCATCCTCCTCCACTCTTGACGCCACTGCCCCGCCCACGCGCAGTCCGCCACAATGGGAAAGGACAGGACCACGTCCCTGGAGCACGCGAAGAAGGCGACGGCGACGGTGAAGGGCAAGAAGACGAGTCAGGGGTCATCATCGAGGTCTGGCTTGCCGCCTGGTTGGATCCAGGGGCACTAGATTCGGTCCACGATCCATAAAGAAGATTTGGAGGATCTGGCCGGCGAGGGCTTGATTGTTGACGGGTCTTGGAGGTTGTCGTGGAACGAGACCGAGCCTCAGTCGCAGGAGGGTGAGTACATCCTCCTCACAACTCATGTCGACCATGGTTTCACTCTGCCTCCGCATCCTTTTTCCGGGGTTTCCTAAACTTTTTTGGTGTCCAGCTTCATCATTTCTCTCCCAACACTATCACATATCTCGCTGCGTATGTCCCTCTGTGTGAAAACTTCTTGGGTTGTCGACCGCATTGGGGTTTATTCAAACACATCTTTACCTATTGTTCCCAAACTGTGAAGAAGGCACATTCGACTATGAAAGTACGCACGTGATCCAAACGTGTGGGGTTTAGGGATTCAAATGAGGGTCAGGAGTACTTTTCCTCCTATGACTCTTCCCGAGTCGGTTAGGGGGTGGCAGTCAACCTGGTTCTATTTCCAAGATGTTCCAACCCCTGGTCAGTCAACTGGTCTTCACCCCTGTCGGTGTCAAAACTGGCGGATCTCGGGTAGGGGGTCCCGATCTATGCGTCTAAGGCTAATGGTAACAGGAGGCAAGGGACACGATGTTTTACCCAGTTTCGGGCCCTCTGATGGAGGTAAAACCCTACTTCCTGCTTGATTGATATTAATGATATGAGTATTACAAGAGTTTATCTACCACGAGATCGTAGAGGCTAAACCCTAGGAGCTAGCCTATGATGATTAGGATTCTCTCTCTAAGGACTAAACCCTCCGGTTTATATAGACACCGGAGGGGCCTAGGGTTTACACAGAGTCGGTTACAAAGAAGGAAATCTATTATCCGAATCGCTAAGCTTGTCTTCCATGCAAAGGAGAGTCCCATCCGGACACGGGACGAAGTCTTGAGTCTTGTATCTTCGTGGTCCAATAGTCCGGCCAAAGTATATAATCCAGCTGTCCGGATACCCCCTAATCCAGGACTCCCTCAGTAGCCCCTGAACCAGGCTTCAATGACGATGAGTCCGGTGCGCAGTATGTCTTCGGCATTGCAAGGCGGGTTCCATCTCCGAATACTTCAAAGTAATTACCGAACACTTAAATCGTGTCCAGATCTGCAAGATGATCTTCACATACCACCGTAGAGAGAACGATATTCTACAAATGTAATCTGCTGACAACTTCACACAACATGACATGACACTACGGTCGAGTCATTATTCGAACTATTTTCCCACAACCAGCCACAACGCATATTGTGAGGCGGTTTCCTCGGCACGTCTTGTCGAAGCATACATCATGTACCCTTATCACGAGATTCCCATCAATACGGGTTCGGGTAATCCAGCCGCGCCATCAATCGTGGCGCTTGGGAAATAGGCGATCTTCAACAGGCAAGTGGGGACGCGCACTGTCCTTGTCGCCTCTATAAAGGGATAACGATTCCCCATTTTTACCCACGCCTTCTTCCTTCTCTGCTTATCCATTCTCGCACCCTCGAGCTCAAGAGCCCTAGTTCACACCTTCTCCACACAGAAAAACATGTCTGGAGCAGGAGGCAAGTGGGTGGCCTCCACCGTGAAGGAGGAGCATATCATGAAGCTCCGGGTAGCCGGATACTTGGCGCAGATATCACGCACCGGCTGCCGGACGCAGGGCAGATCATTCCAACTCCAGGACCCCACGAGAGGGTCGTGTTCCTCACCCACTTCATCCGTGGACTGGGATTTCCGCTTCATCCCTTCGTCGGCGGGATTATGTTTTACTATGGGCTGGACTTCCATGATCTAGCCCCCAACTTCGTCCTCAACATCTCGGCGTTCATCCCTTCGTGTGCGAGGCCTTCCTCCGCATCAAGCCTCACTTCGGCTTGTGTCTACGAATCTTCTGCGTGAAGCCGAAGATTGTGAGCGGCCAGCAAGCGGAGTGCGAAGGTGCCATGGTGGGCAGGATGCCCAACGTCACCTGGCTTGACGGCTCCTTCGCGGCGACCGTGAAAGGGTGGCAATCGGGGTGGTTCTACATCACCAAGCCGCACGACGCCAACTAGGCGGCGGCCCCCGAGTTCCGATCCAGAATTCCCATGCGGCTGACCTCCTGGGAAAAGAAGGGTCTGGCCTGGGGTGAGCCTCCGGAGCTGACCGGACTTCAGAACTGCATCAAGAATATGATGGACAAGAAAATCAAGCTTGTCAACATGGTCCAGGTCATGCTCGTCCGCCGAATTCTTTTGTGCCAAAGACGGGCATTTAATCAGTGGGAGTTTGTCCCGGCCAAACACCAGACACTTCGAGAGCTCTACGGCACGACACACAAGGACGCGTGGAAGGTGTTGTTCAAGGCCTCCGAAATACCTCCTCCCACATCCGAGAACCGTGGACTTCACGCCACACGCCCCCCTCGTCCGATGAGTTTTCTAACCATCACCAGATGTAGTTTTCCCAGCATACTCATGGGAGGATTTTAAGTCATCGTGTGTACTTAATCAGGAGTACGTGGAGACGGCGGAGCGGATCGACTGTCCGGTTCCATTGTTAGAAGGTCCAGCATACGCTCTCCTGGCGGATATGCTAGTCCCGGCGCCCTACAAGGCGCCGAAGAAGAAGGCCGAAAAGAAGGCCCCGGGGACCAGGAAGGGTCTCCGGCGTAAGGTCGTACCGGACGCCTCGTCCGAAGACGCCGAGGCACACTCTTCCCACGAAGGGGAAGAGGAAAAGGAAAGGGCCGCCCCGTCCGGGGAGGCCGAAGGGCCTAAGAAGGCGGCCTAGGGGAAAAGGAAGGGTCCCCGGCGCAAGGCCGTCATAAACTCGTCGGCCGAAGACGACGAGGCGGATTCCTCCCGCGGAGGCGGGGGAAAACACGAGGAAACTCCGCCTCTCTGCACTGGGGAGGAGAAGAAAAGGAAAGCCGACCCGGAGGGGGAGGCTAGGATGCCCAAGAAGGGAAAGGCGTCCCTCCCGGATTACTCTACCAGGGCCGCCTACAGCGAGGAGGAGTGGCTGCCCAGGGGGAAGCCCCTAGTAAGATCGTAAGTATCCGCACTCTATTGTACTTTAGTGCGACTTCGCTTCATAGTCTGTTATAACGCCGAACACGTATATGCAGTCCGGACAGGGTCCATCCCAAGGTATCCTCTTCGGACGGGTCTTTGAGCAATTCGGCGATGAACTCGCTCCCAACGGACACTTCCCCTCGGCTTGCGGATGACACGGAGGTGTTGTCCCAAAGGCTCCCAGAGCAGGGAGAGGCGACTCTGGAAATGCCCCAGGGCGAAATTCCAGACGCCGGACACACGGGGCGTAAGATCCCCGCGGATTGTACCGACGGGAGCCGCAGCCAGCCGGGCTCCCAGCCAGACACTATACCGGAACCCCCAAAGGTTTCGGGTTCAGGCGGGCAGCCCCTTGCCAAGGAGGGCGAGCCGTCCGTGCCGATAACTTCCATTACACCAGAGGCGTCGGATAGTCTGCTGGAAGTGCTTCGCGGTGCTTCCATGGATGAAGAGCACCATACTCTTATGAGTGCAGTGATTCAGAAGGTTCGGTCCGCCAAAAGCGGATTGACCGAAGCCTGCACCAGCCTCCTGACAGGCTTTGAGGTAAGTAATCAAAAGTGTGTGAAATTATCACCCGATAGACAGTAGTCCCTGATACTCTATTTGGTGTTTGGTAAGAAAAGCCAAACAGAGGGTCAATTTTAATCCGCAGGAGTCTAATATTAGGTGTATATCTGAATAAGCAGGCGGTGCTGCTTGCCGCTGCTGCCCGCACAGCAGAGGTCTCTGGACTCAAACGGGACCTGGAGCAGGCCCAGGGAGAGCTCAGCCTCACGAAGAGGCAGCTCGAAGAGAACAAAGGTGAGTGATACCCCGTTCACATATCACAAAGAATAGAAAAAATTGGCGACGCTAAAAAAAGCGTCCTGATTTTGTAATAGGGGCCACGACCGAAGTGGCGTCCCTGAAGAGAGCACTGTCCGAGGCTGAAAACAAGGCGGCCAAGGAGCGCATTGAGCGTGAAAAGCAAAATGCTAGGGTGGGCGAGGTACAGCAAGAGCTCCAGGAGCTCGGCAAGAAGTTCCAGTCCTTGGAGCGCGACCTCAAGACGAAGGAGTCTGAGCTTGCGAAGGCCCTTTTGAGCATGAAAAACGCCAAGGCCAAAGCCGAAAGGGCCTAGCAGGAAATCCAGGTGGCCAAGAAGATAGCGGCGGGTAAGACATTCTTTATGCAAAGAAAGCATGTGGAGGAGGCGTTTCTTTTACTTACCCGAATTCGGAGCTCTCTAGGGGCATTCGCAGATCTGCCACGCAGCGTATCAGATGCTACGGAGTTCTACTGTGCCGAGGAGGGGAGCTCAACGGAGAAGCTGTTCTGGTCCCAGTATGCTGGAGCGGAACACCCGATGCCTCTGAGTGACCAATTGAAGCAATTGGTTGAACTCCATAGGGCGGCCGAAGTGGCCATGAAAGATTTCATAGTCCGTATGTGGCCTGGTGAGCCCCTGCCCGCCAGCTACTTCGTCCTGATAAAGTGGATGGTAAATGCCTGTCAGTAGCTTGAAGTGATCAAGCGATCCGTTTGCATTGAGGGTGCCCGCCGAGCCTTTTCCCGTGTGAAGGTGCATTGGGGCAAGCTGGATGCGGAGAAGCTGGTGAAGGATGGACCACCGGAGGGCAAGGCGCATCGCTGTCCCGAAAAATATTATGATGGCATTATGAAAGGCGCTCGTCTCGTGGCCGATTAATGTACCAAGGACACGATCTTTGAGTGAATGTACTTCTGTCGTTTTTGTAATATACAGACGAAGTTATTTGCACTATATTACCTTTTGTGCGGCTGTTTATAAAATTCTGAAAGTAGGCCAGTCGTCGGCTTCCCGCCCCCACATAACTAGTACTGTGGTGTTCGTGGAAAAAACCCAGACACTCTTTATCCAAATTTTTGGTCCCTGAAGGAGGTGTTTGGCGCAGCGAACAAGGCAATCGGACTATGCGGCTTTATAACTTTCACTTACCCATAGAAGTCTACAATTTTAAATTTCGGCGAAGCCCCTAGAATTCGGAAAGCCGAATTGGGGAGCTATATACGCCTAAATTGGATGAGGCCGATTCCTCGCCTAAAGCGGAAAAAATCTTTAAGGATTTTAAGACCTCACGAACAGCGACCAGCTCTCGCCGCATCATGCCGGTCAGTTTTTGCCTTTCTCTACTGAGGTGCTCGTCCGGAAAAACCAGGACACAATCGCAGTAGTTCTCTGTGCGCTACCTTAGCCGATATAACAGAACGTAAGGTACCAAAACAAGGGAGCCGGGCAAACCCAACTATTGACCCAAGACATGATTCGGAGCTAATGCATATAATGCTATAAGTTCGGGGTGCCGCACTGTCAAAAGTGTTCGGACTTATCTTGTCGTATTATGGGCCGCCATAAGAAGCCCCTGGCAAACTGAACGTACCAAGGTGTACGGATGCCATATTAAATAAGCATTTATATGAAAAATGTGCAGATAGGAATAATAAGTTGACGCTGTATATTATCTCCCATTGATGAATAATACGTCTAAGCGTATGTTTACAATGAATGCGTAAAGCAAAAGAAAATAGGACTATTTGACATGTCCTATCCAAGGGCGGGCCGCATGTACATATATAAAACAGGTATAATGATCGTGAACAGATTCCACCTGGCTATTCCCTTTGTGTGTAAAGCCTTTTGCCTCCTTGGTTTTCTCTCCTGTGAAAGTCCGGTAATCCGGCTCTTCTGAAGAGGCTGCCCGAAAGCTGGGTCCTAAAAGATAAAAAGGGGGGTTATTAAAGTATGTTGCGGCTGAACCGCACTGTTGACTGCATCACTATTGCGCCTCCGCCTATGCCCATGGTATTTTGCGTGCATAATTGTGTACGCGCGGCGCAAATGCTGTCTTAATGGGGCTGGAGCGTAGGCCGGACTGCTAGTCGCTCTTTTGGCGTGCCCGGCGATCCTGTTGCGGGGTACTCCGGACTCGCTTGACGGTGTTCGGAGTTGTTGTCGCCGGATTGGTGGTTTGCCGGAGAAGGTTGGTTTGTACTTCTGCCACGAGGGCTGCAGTATGCTCTTCTGTACGGAGAGAGCGGTCCATGTTTCCGTTGACTGTTATGACCCCGCGAGGTCCTGGCATCTTGAGCTTGAGGTATGCTTAGTGTGGTACCACATTGAATCGAGCGAATGCGGTTTGTCCAAGCAGTGCATGATAACCACTACGGAAAGGGACGATATCAAAGATTAACTCCTCGCTTCGGAAGTTATCCGGAGATCCGAAGACCACTTCAAGTGTTATGGAGCCCGTGCAACGGGCCTCTACTCCTGGAATTACACCTTTGAAGGTCGTTTTGGTGGGCTTGATCCTCGAAGGGTCGATGCCCATTTTGCGCATTGTGTCCTGATAAAGCAGGTTCAGGCTGCTGCCGCCATCCATAAGGACTCGTGTAAGGTGAAATCCGTCGATGATTGGGTCTAGGACCAATGCGGCTGAACCGCCGTGATGGATGCTGGTAGGGTGATCCCTACGATCAAAGGTGATCAGACAGGATGACCATGGGTTGAATTTTGGGGCGACTGGCTCCATCGCATAGACGTCCCGTAGTGCTCGCTTCCGTTCCCGTTTGGGGATGTGGGTGGCGTAGATCATATTGACCGTTTTCACCTGGGGAGGAAATTTCTTCTGTCCCCCCGTGTTCGGACGCCGGGGCTCCTCGTCATCGTTGTTGTGCAGCCCCTTGTCCTTGTTCTCAGCGTTTATTTCACCGGCCTGTTTGAACACCCAGCAGTCTTTGTTAGTGTGGTTTGCTGGCTTATCCGGGGTGCCATGAATTTGGCACGAGTGATCAAGTATGCGGTCCAGGCTGGATGGTCCCTGATTGTTTCTTTTGAATGGCTTTTTCTGCTGACCGGATTTTGAGCCACTGAATCCGGCGTTGACTGTCGTGTCTTCAGTGTTGTCGTTGTTGTTCCGTCGCTTATGTTGGTTGTGTCGTGGCTTGCTGGTATTGTCGCGGACAACTGAGGTGCCGGAATTTATTGGCGTGGTGCTACTACGAGCCAACCAGCTGTCCTCGCCTGCGCAAAAGCGGGTCATGAGTGTCATGAGGGCCGCCATGGACTTTGGTTTTTCCTGGCCGAGGTGTCAGGCGAGCCACTCATCGCGGATATTATGCTTAAAGGCTGCCAGAGCTTCGGCGTCCGGACAGTTGTCAATTTGGTTCTTTTTGGTTTGGAACCGAGTCCAGAATTTCCTGGCTGACTCTCTGGGCTGTTGGGTAATGTGACTCAAGTCATCAGCGTCTGGTGGTCGCACGTACGTGCCCTGGGAGTTGTTGAGGAACGCGTCCTCCAGGTTTTCCCAGCTGCCGATGGAGTTTGCCGGTAGGCTATTTAGCCAGTTCCGGGCCGGTCCTTTGAGCTTAAGGGGAAGATACTTGATGGCGTGTAGATCGTCACCACAGGCCATGTGAATGTGGAGAAGGAAATCTTCGATCCATACTGCGGGGTCTGTTGCGCCATCATATGATTCAATGTTTACGGGTTTAAACCCTTCTGGGAATTCATGATCCATCACTTCGTCAGTGAAGCAGAGGGGGTGTGCGGCGCCTCTATGCCGGGCTATGTGGCTACGTAGTTCGAATGAGTCTGGTTGGCTGTGTTCGGCCCGGCCAGACTTATTGATAGGGTATCCGTCGTGACGATCATCGTCACATGTTGGGGCGCGCCCCCGCTATCTGTAGATCGATCTTGGCTGTCCTGCCGTGTTTTCCAGTATATCTTGTAGGTCCTGCCTATTGCCCTGGGCCGTAGTGTTTTGGCATAGGGGTGCGGGCTGGTATTCGGGCTGATACACCGTTTTATCCCAGCCATGAGGTGGCCGGTCAGCCGTGTGGTGCTCAAGTCCATATTCCTCAGCTGCCAGGACTTCAGTCCATCTGTCTAAGTGAGCAGGTCTTGATCAGCTTGGAGCTGCTGCTGCTTCTTTTTCAGGCTCCTCACAGTGGCCATAAGCCGGGGCTTGAAGCGCTCCTACTCTACGGGGTCCTCAGGCACGCCGAACTCGTCATCGCCAAGGCTAATCTCGTCTTCAGAGGGGGGCATGTAGTTGTCCTCCTCCGGGTATCCGTCCGTCGCTTGTTTGTATGGGTTGACCTGCCCGTCCTCCTGTTCGTCCTGCTCGAAGGCGGGCTAATCGGGGTTGTATTCGTCTTCGGCACCATCTAGATTGTTTTCGTCTCCTACGTCGGTATTGCTGTGGTGGGGCTTGGAGCGGTGCCGATCACGCCCATGCTTTACTTTCTTCCTTGAGGGGTTATCCTCCATTGCCTCATCGCCATTGGTTTCTTTCAGAGTGTCCACCATATATATATATCATATGGGGAGGTGGCTGTCCAGCGCCCCGTGGGCGGTGGTTCCTGATCTTCTCCTACATCGTCGTCCACACCGTCGATGTCTTCAGAGTCGAAATCAATCACATCGGTCAAATCATCGACCGTGGCTATGAAGTGGGTGGTGGGTGGGCAACAAATTCCCTCGTCGCCTGCTTCCCACTCGAGCCGGACATAGTTCGTCCAGGAGTCTCCTGACAAAGAGAGAGACTTTAACGAGTTTAGCATGTCGCCAAAGGGCGAGTGCTAGAAGATATCCGCAGCAGTGAACTCCATTACCGGAGCCTAACCGGATTTGATGAGCTCGGGGGTGCGCGGACTAGAACCTACAGCCGGACACGAGTCCGGGGGTCCGATGTCATAGGCTTCCTTGGGGGTGAAGTCTGTGTTTGGCTCCACCGCCGATGAGTGTGCGGTCTCCGGGGCGGGGTCCATCCACCCGTCCTCGGACAACGCAATCTGCCCTGGATTTAGGTCCGGGGCTCCTGCAGGTGCGATATCCCGAGTGTTGTCCGATAGCAGGTCTAAGCCATGCTCGTCGTGACTGTTCAGCGCTCCTGGTGCAGGCCCGAATCCGTTGAAGATCAAGTCTCTGCGGAGATCAGCCGTGTAAGTTCCCGAACCTGACCTGATGGCCAGGGGCGTAGTTGTCGATCTGCTCCAGATGGCCGAGCGAATTGGCCCGCAGTGCTAAGCCGCCGAACACGAAAATCTGTCTAGGAAGAAAGGTCTCACCCTGGACCGCATTGTTGATGATTGAAGGAGCCATCGAGCCTTGTAGCGATGACATAGAGGAACTCTCAATGAAAGGACCAATGTCGGTGTCAAAACTAGCGGATCTCGGGTAGGGGGTCCCAATTTGTGCGTCTAAGGCTAATGGTAATAGGAGGCAAGGGAACGATGTTTTACCTAGGTTCGGGCCCTCTCGATGGAGGTAAAACCATACTTCTTGCTTGATTGATATTGATCTACCATGAGAGTTGAGGAGGCGAGGGAATGAGTATTACAAGAGTTGATCTACCACGAGATTGTAGAGGATAAACCCTAGGAGCTAGCCTATGATGATTAGGATTCTCTCTCTATGGACTAAACCCTCCGGTTTATATAGACACCAGAGGGGGCTCGGGTTTACACAGAGTCGGTTACAAAGAAGGAAATCTATTATCCAGATCGCCAAGCTTGTCTTCCACGCAAAGGAGAATCCCATCCGGACACGGGACGAAGTCTTGAGTCTTGTATCTTCGTGGTCCAATAGTCCGGCCAAAGTATATAATCCGGCTGTCCAGATACCCCCTAATCCAGGACTCCCTCACCCCCTTCACCATGGATCGAGTCCACCAACCCTCTTCATTGACTGTGACTTCAGCAGAGAAAGTAGAAGTGTCCATGCTAGTCGATCGGGTAGTTCAATTGGTCCGTGACGGTATGACTGGCATGTATTTGTTGGAGGTGTTTCTCAGTCGACGCATCCAGCCCCTCCAAGCTCGCGATCATCCAATGTGGATGTACTCGGGCACCAATGACACCGCTCGGGTCCACCAAGAAGAGGTCGCCGAGGAGATGGTGGCACAGTGGTTACGGGGCATCACTAGAAACAAAGACAACCCCAGGGGGTCTAGAAGAGTTGTACCATTCGACGCCGAAAATGAGCCGGACAAGGTCTGACATTTGTTACCAAGTGTCTTTTCATTCTGATTTGCAACTATCCTTGAATTTGATTGATGCTTGTTTAACTTCCCGCCTTGCAGATTTATACTGAGATGTACTCGATGCCAAACAGGGAGCAAGTTTAGGAGGGAACAGAGAGCGCAGATGAGAGTGGCGACTGGCAATCCCCCGACGACGATGAGGAGGACAGTGATGACTCGGACGATAGTGAAGAAGTTGACTCACCACCTCACTCAAAATGCCGATCCAAACAGTCTCAAGACCTTGTAGGTGGGTGTAGCAAGGAAGCTCCTCCAAGCACACAAGTGCAAAAACGCACTTGGACTTCGTCTCTAGAACCGTCTGAAAAGGCCACCAAGCTGCCCAAGGTCACCCCCTCAAAGCCGTGGAAGGCCTTGCCCAGGTTCAAGATGGACGTTCCCATTGCTTCTGCGTAAGTGTTTTGTTTTTTCCTTTGTTTTTGCGTTGTTTGGTAACCTCTATGTTATCATCAACTCATTCTCTTGCTTGACGGAGTGGGTTCTGAATCTTTTAGTGCTGCGACTTCTAGGACCTCCATGGACATTTACAAGGATCAGATGACGAGGAAACTGAAGACGTGGCCACTTCCAAAGTGGGTATAATTCTACAATCTTACGCTCATTTTGTCGATTGTCGGTCGACTGAACTCTTATGGTCGAGTCTTGGGCAGCACCACAAGATGTCCTTGAACTTCCAGACGACAACGAAGACGTGCCCCAGAAGACCACGACAAGAAAGGGCAGGACTTCGAGCAGGAGGGTGCCTGCCAGCAAGGTACCTCAGTCGACATCAACGCTGGAAACAGTGATCCAGCAATCCAGAGATCCAATTCGGGCTTCTGTTTCTTTTGCCAATCCTGTATCAACTAATCGTCTTTTGGCATCGACTGTCAAGTCCTTGCTCCGTCCGTGCAACTCCATGCCTCAGATCCTCTGACTGCTTCGACTGTTCTACCAACTCCGCTCTTTGTTGCCCATCATGTCCAAGAGGACCCGGTGGGCAATGCTAAGGAAGCTATATTCCAAGAAGGCTTTATGATGGAGCAAATGAAGGTGGTGCACGACGCTAGCAAGGTTGCCTATGATGTCAGCTCTGCTCTTCAGACCAATGTCAAGGTGAGTTGATTTCCGACTGATCTTTCAGCTTGATCTTTGCTCCATTAGGATATAGTACTTGGAAATTGCTGCTTTATTATTCGTAAGATGTCTGTGGATGAGTGTTTTGAAACCTTTAATGTGCATCTATCATGAGTCTGCACTTTATATCCGTTCACCCACTGGGTGCTTTAACTTTTGCTGAATAGTTCTTCCGCTTGAGTCGACCAGGTTGTGTCGAGTGTATCTTTGAATCGGTGGGGGCACGCAGAGTGCACCCACTAGGTGTAGTCCCCGAGACCATCGTTGAATTTTTGATTCGGCGGGGGTCTTTCTCAAATGTCTCTTTATAGTCCTTCCACTCGATCGGGACAGATCCTGCCGAGTGGGATCAAGACCAGTGGGGCATGCCGAGTGCACCCACTGGGTGTAGTCCCAGAGACCGCAGTCGACTGCGGGCAGTCGGAAGGGGTCTGAGAATTAATGTTGCCGTTTTTCTATTACTCATGCTGGGCAGACCATGCCGAGTGGGAAATCGGTCCAGTGGGGGCACGCCAAGTTCACCCACTGGGTGTAGTCCCCGAGACTACTGTTGAATGTTTGATTTGGCAGTAGTCTTAGAACACCTTTTGCTGCGATTGACCTTCGTTTCTGTCAACTGACATGTATTATTTGGTGACTGCAGAAATCTTGTGAGCTCAGGGCCCAGTTTGCTGAATTGGAGAGGAAGCATATCAGTCTCAACCTCGACCTGGAGCTGGCCAATGAGAATCTTTAGAAGGCCAAGGATGAAGCAGCTGCTATGGGAGGTAATAACTCGCCGACTGTTCACTTTGTCATTTTTTCCTTTTTGTCTTTCGAACCGAGTGGCTCCACTCGAACAGATGTGCGTAGTGAAAACCGTCAACTCCAGGCTCGTCTGAAGAATGTTATTTCTTTAGTCAAAATGAAGTAGGCTCTGGAGCAGAAGGACCTTGACCTTGCCGCAGCGCAGAGGACGGCGCGAGAGAAAACCGAACTTACCGACAAGAAGCTGGCTTCAGTCGGCAAGTTGGAAGAGGAAAACGCCCAGTTGAAGTCTGCCATTAATGAAGCCAACAAAGAAGTCGTGCAACTGAAGAAGGACAAGGTGGCCCTGGCTAACAAGGTTGGAGATCTCACTCGAAAGAGGGACGAACTGGAGGCTTATCTGGGAGGACTCGCCAAGAAGATGTTCCTGATGCTTGGAGGTACTTTCCTTTGTCCGACTGATTTGCAACTGTCGACCCATCATATAACTGTCAGCTCACCATTATTCTGTGTGTGCAGGATTCTGTAAAAACTTCGAGGAAGAGACTGGGCGGATCGAGACGAATCTAGACACCATAAACTCCCTCGTCAAGGATGAAGCAGCGACGAACGTGATGCGACTGGAGTCTCACCTTGCCAGTGGTATGGATTATCTTGCTCGTCTGAAAGTGGCAGTGTCACTGATTGACACGGAACTCTGGCCCCGAGTGACGTTCCAGAATGATCTCGAGTATATGATGACTCAAATCAATGAAATCCCTGGTCGAGTGCAAGAGTGGAAGAAGTCGTCTGCTCGTTGTGGTGCCGATGTGGCTTTGTCCTTGGTCCGAGTCCACTGCAAGGAGGTCAAAGAGGAGAAGCTGGCGGCTCTCAAGGTCGCCAACACCAAGAAGCTCCAATTCCACTCGTTCATGGATACCGTCATCGACGCTGCCACTCATATTGCAAACGGTATCGACCTTGACAGTTTCATCACGCCAGCAAGCCCTACTCCTACCGAGTGAACAAACTTAATGCCTCACTTTTATTTTCCTCTTAATGCCGGGTGATTTTGTAACTGTTATACTCTTTTGGGCCTGATGCCTGAGTACTTCTGTTTGTGGTTCTGAAGTTTGTTGGATTTATCTGAACTTGGTTTTTCCTTGAATATGGTTGCCTTGTCTTCACCACTTTTAGATCTCTCAACTCCGAGTGGAGCTTGATTTCTCACTCGGAATAGATGGTGTACTTGTGACGTAGCTCCGAAGAGATGGTCACGGATACGAGCACTAGGTGTCGTACTCGATTTGCACCTCGTCGTCCTTGCGGATCAGGATGGAGCGGATGTTGTACTTGTGATGTAGCTCGGATGAGAGGGCCACGGATACGAGCACTAGGTGCCGCACTCGATTTGCACCTCGTCGTCCTTGCGGATTAAGATTGAGCGGACATTGTACTTGTGACACAGCTCCAAGGATCTTTGTAACTTAGGCGAATCATATTCGCAGCTAAGCCTCTGAGTGAGAGGGTTTCTCTTCCCTCGGAGTGGTTTTTGAACTTAGGAGAGTACGGGGTCGCAGCTAAGCCCCCGAGTGGGAGGATCGCTCTCCACTCGGAGTGGTTTTTTAACTTAGGCGAGTACGGGGTTGCACCTAAGCCCCCGAGTGGGAGGATTGCTCTCCACTCGAAGTGATTTTTTAACTTAGGCGAGTACGGGGTCGCAGCTAAGCCCCGAATGGGAGGATTGTTCTCCACTCGGAGTGGTTTTTTAACTTAGGCGAGTATAGGGTCGCAGATAAGCCCCCGAGTGGGAGGATTGATCTCCACTTGGAGTGGT
>NC_041381.1:204839922-204887257 GCF_002162155.2 Triticum dicoccoides | reverse complement strand
GGCAAATTGGGTTCGTGGCTAAGCCCCCGAGTGAGAGGGTTGCTCTTCACTCGGAGTGGTTTTGAAACTTAGGGAAACCAGGTTCGCGGCTAAGCCTCCGAGTGAGAGGGTTGCTCTCCAATCGGAGTGATTTTGAAACTTAGGTGAATCGGGTCCGCGGCTAAGCCCTCGAGTGAGAGGCTTGCTCTTCACTCGGAGTGTTTTTTATAACTTAGGAGAATACGGGTTCGCGGCTAAGCCTCTGAGTGAGAGGGTTGCTCTCCACTCGGAGTAATTTTGAAACTTAGGCGAATCAGGTTCACGGTTAAGCCCTCGAGTGAGAGGGTTGCTCTTCACTCAGAGTGGTTTCTTAACTTAGGCGAATACGGGTTCGCAGCTAAGCCCCCGAGTGAGTGGGTTTCTCTTCACTTGGAGTGGTTTTGAAACTTAGGCGAATCAGGTTCACGGCTAAGCCACCCACTGGGGGATTTGAACACATGTGTTTATGGGATAACAATCATTAAGATACTGCAAAAATCTTGTCTTTGATAAGCAAACTAAAGGATTCTTATTACAACTCGTCGATCCGAGTGTTTTTGGTATAGAAACGGCAGAGCAGCTCCACATTCCTCGAGTGTGGCTTGTCTTCTTTCTTGGCTATGTTGTAGAGGTGATACGCCCCGTTGTGGACCACCTTGGTGATGATGAAGGGACCTTCCCAGGCCAGAGCGAGCTTGTGAGGTCGTTTCTGATGCACTCGGAGCACAAAGTCTCCTTTCTAGAATGCTCGACCTCTGACATTACGGGCATGGAATCGACGCATGTCTTGTTGATAGATGGTCGACCGGATCAGAGCCGTCTCACTTTCCTCCTCTAGGAAATCAACTGCATCTTGGCGTGCCTGCTCAGCTTCAGCTTCTGAGAAGAGTTCCACTCGGGGGGGCATTATGCAACAAGTCACTCGGAAGCACAGCTTTAGCACCATACACCATGATGAAAGGAGTTCGGTCAGTCGACCGGTTGGGAGTTGTTCTTAGTCCCCATAAGACAGATGGCAATTTAGTCACCCAGGCTCCAGCAGCGTGCTTGAGGTCGCGCATCAGTCGGGGTTTCAGCCCTTGAAGGATCAAACCATTCGCCCTTTCTGCTTTCCCATTCGAATGCGGGTGCGCAACAGAAGCGTAATCGACTCAAGTGCCTTGGGAGGCACAAAACGCCCTGAACTCATCAGAATCAAAGCTGGAGCCGTTATCTATGATAATGCTGTGACGGACTCCATATCTTAATATCAGCTCCCTGATGAAACTGATGGAAGTGCTTGAATCAAGGTTCTTGATAGGCTTGGCTTCGATCCATTTGGTGAATTTGTCGACTACCACGAGCAAATGAGTGAAACCACTTCTGTCGGTCTTGAAAGGTCCAACCATATCCAACCCCCGGAGTGCAAACGGCCACACGAGTGGAATAGTCTTCAAGGCAGATGCAGGCTTGTGAGACATGTTTGAGTAGAAATGGCAGCCTTCACACTTGTCGACTATATCTTTTTCCATCTCATTTGCACGCAGCCAATAGAATCCCGCTCGGTATGCTTTGGCAACAATGGTCTGAGAGGACGCATGGTGATCACAGGTCCCCAAGTGGATCTCATTTAAAATCATTCGACCTTCTTCTGGGGAGATGCAACACTGAGCCACTCCTATGACACTTTCCCTGTAAAGTTGCCCACTTATCACCGTGAAGGCTTTGGATCGACGGACGATCTGGCGGGCCTCATCCTAATCTTCTAGGAGTTCCTGCCTCAGCAGGTCTGTGATATATGGCACCGTTCAGTCGGGCGTGATCACTAAATCTTCCATGATCAAGTAGACTACAGCTGGGACTTCAATCTCATTCGGATTGGTTGAACTTATCAGTTGTGGGGGCTCTTCCGTGAAGGGATATTCTTGAACTGACGGGGTGTGAAGATGCTCCAAGACACATTACTGGGGATAGGCTTCCGAGTGGAACCTATCTTCGCCAGATCATCAACAGCTTGATTCTTGATTCGGGGTATGTGGTGGAGCTCTAACCCCTCAAACATCTTCTCTAGCTTTCTTACTGCATTGCAATAACCGGTCATTGCTAGACTCCTGATATCCCATACCTTCATCACTTTATTGACCACGAAGTCTGAGTTATCATAGACCATCAAGCGTTGGACACCGAGTGAAATGGCCATACGTAACCCATACAAAAGTGCCTAATACTCGGCTTCATTATTTGAAGAATCAATGTGAATTTGGAGGACATAGCTGAGCTTGTCACCTCTTGGGGCTACCAAAACCACTCCTTCACCAGAACCATTCAATATTTTGGACCGATCAAAGAACATAGTCCAATGCTCCAAGTGAATCTGAATCTGTTGCTGTTGTTCAGTCCACTCGGTGAGGAAATCTGCCATTGCTTGAGCTTGATTGCTTTCTTTGCCTCAAACTTGATATCCAAAGGAAGGAGTTCAATCGCCCACTTTGCCACTCGACCAATTGCATCCCTATTGTTCAGAATTTGTGATAATGGAGCATCGCTGATGACTGAAACCGAGTGGTCTGAGAAGTAGTGTGCAACTTTCTATGTGGTCAAGTAAATTCAATAAACAAGCTTCTGATAATGTGGATATCTCTGCATGGACGGAGTCAAGACTTCAGAAATATAATACACTAGGCGCTAAAATTTGTAGGCCTTGCCTTCTTCTTCCCGCTCGACCGTGAGCACTATGTTGACAACTTGTCCAGTGGCTGCGATGTATAGCAGTAAAGCTCTTTGCTGATTGGAGCGGCAAGCACCAGTTGGGTGGAGCAGGGCTTTGAGCTCTTCAAATGCTGCTTCAGCTTCAAGATTCCACTCGAACTTGTCATACTTCTTCATCAGTCAGTAAAGAGGTAATGCCTTTTCACCAAGGCATGAGATGAATCGACTTAATGCAGCCAAACAACCAGTAAGCTTCTGAACATCATGCACACGCACAGGGCGTTTCATTCGGAGGATTGTGTCAACCTTCTCTGGGTTTGCATCGATTCCTCGTTCAGAAACAAGGAAACCAAGTAACTTTCCACCTGGGACTCCGAATGTGCACTTTGACGGATTGAACTTGATATCATATCTTCTTAAGTTGGCAAAGGTTTCAGCGAGGTCAGTCAGTAAGTCGGAACCTTAACATGACTTGACCATGATGTCATCCATGTATGCTTCCGCATTCCGACTGATTGAGTGAGCAGGCACTTCTGAATCATGCGCATGAACATGGCACCAGCATTCTTGAGGCCAAAGGGCATGGTAACATAGCAAAAACACCCGAATGGGGTGATGAAAGCTGTTTTTATTTCATTAGATCCATACAGCCGGATCTGATGGTACCCGAAATATGCATCCAAAAAGGACAAGCGCTCACACCCCGCAGTTGAGTCGACTATTTGGTGGATGTGGGGCAGAGGGAAATGATCTTTCGGGCAGGCCTGGTTGATATATTTGAAATCGATACACATTCGAAGTGACTTATCTTTCTTGGGGACCATGACAACATTGGTGAGCCACTCAGAGTGGTATATCTCGCGGATGAATTCAGCTGCCAGAAGCCGAGCCACCTCCTTGCCAATTACCTTCCTCTTCTCCGCGGCGGACCAACGGAGATGCTCTTTAACGGGTTTTGCTTTTGGTCCGACTCGAAAATGGTGCTCAGCCAGTCCCCGTGGGTACACCCGGCATGTCTGATGGTTTCCATGCGAAGATGTCCCAGTTCTTATGGAGGAACTGGATGAGTGCTTCTTCCTATTTGCTGTCAAGGGTTGTTGAGATATGAGTCAGAGCAGCATTGGGATCGGTCAGGTGAATGTGAACTGGTTTTGTTTCACCGGACGACTGAAATGCAGACTCTGAAGCAGGCTTCTTAGCACGCAACAACTCACTCGGATCTGCATTCTTCTGGTATTCTTCCATCTCTACTACTGCCATTTGTTCATCGGTGATCTTTGAGCCCTTGTGGAGGCACTCTTCTGCTCTCTGCCGATTTCCAGTGACTATGATCACGCCCCTGGGGCCAAGCATATTTCGGTACACGTAACACTGTCGAGCGATGAAACGACCATATGCAGGCCTGCCTAGAATGGCATGGTAGGCATTGTGAACATCCACCACATCAAACGTCAACTTTTTGTTGCGGTAATTCTTTGAATCTCCGAAAACCACGTCAAGAGTGATCTGACCGAGTGAATTGGCTTTCTTTCCTGGGATGACTCCGTGGAATCACATGTTGCTCTCGCTGAGCTTGGAATTAGAATGCCCATCCCTTAGAGGGCCTCAGCATACAGAATATTCAAACCACTGTCACCGTCCATCAAAACCTTGGTCAGTTGAGTGCCCCCAACGACTGGGTCGACCACCAACTCTTGCCGCCCAGGGGTAGCAATGACCACTTCAAATATGTCGTCGTTGCCGGAGCAACCATGTTTACTTCTTTGTTGGTAACTTTCAGTCGACTTTTGCTCTCGATGTCAGCAAAAATCACTAAAGTGGCATTGATGTTGGGGTAACCGTCATGTTCCTCTTTGTCTTTTTCCTTATCAGGTTCTTTTTCTTTCTCACTAGGCTGACCCTCTGAATCAGGAGTCGGCACTGTCGAGTGGTATGCTTGGGAAGAATCAAGTTACCCTCTTCATCTTTTTTGGTGTGTATATGACATGGTAAATCAGGCACATCATTTCCCGCTTGATCTTTCACTTTTTTGAGGGTCCAAGGTCCTTTAGGCTTCCCCTTGAACTTCCCTTGATTCAAAACCGTTGCCTCAACAGGACCTGCGGGTTCAACTTTGAGTTTTTGCTTTCGACTGGAGTTTCCTCCTCCAGTGTCCTGGGCGACTGATTTGTTCTTGCCGCTCCGGAGTCAGTCCTCTTCTTTGTTGTTAGCATACCAAGTGGCTATCTCCATCATCCGAGTCAGAGACATGTCCCCGGTCCGACCGAACTTCAAATTGAGCTCTCTGTAGCGGATGCCTTCTTTAAAGGCGCAAACTGCTTCATACTCTGATACATTCTCCACTATATGATGAAGGGTAGTCCATCTCTGGATATAGTCTCTCAAAGTCTCATTCTGCTTCTGAACACAATGCTGCAATTCGGCCAATCCAGCAGGTCACTTGCAGGTGCCCTCGAATGTTTTGGTAAACACTCGGGCTAACTCTTCCCAACTGAAAATGCTCCCAAGGGCCAACTGATTCAACTAAAAGTTGGCAGAACCCTCAAGAATCAAAGGGAGGTGTTTAATGGCCACCTCATCTTTGCCACCGCCAATGTGCACTACCACTCGGTAATCCTCTAACCAAGTGTCGGGCTTCGACTCCCCGATGAACTTACTTACACCCGTCGCCAACCTCCAGTTGTGAGGGATCTCAACGGCTCAGATGGCTCTTCCGAAACACTCGGGGCCGGAAACATGCACTCTCCTTCCACTGGGTCTATCTCTATCCAGTCTTTCTCTGTATGCTCTATTCCTATCGACCAAACCTTGCACGAGAAGTGATCTTGCATCGAACCCAGGCTCTCTTGGGTCGACTGGAACTGTATGGTCATTACCATCCGGCGCTTGTCGTCATACCGATGGGGCATGTATGACCTGCCCCTCGGAGGGGGTGACGGCGCTCGACAGTGGTTGTCATGGGCATATTCATGATCAAACTCTCTGTGGGCTCTTCTCGGGTGCCGATCTCGATGGTGATCACGATCTTCACGTTGCAAAGGTGACCTAGGACTATGCACCGACTGAACTGTGTCTGCCCTCCCTAACCTGCTGTGGATTTTGTTGCGCGACTGAGAAACGGCTAAGTTTTGCTCTCCTGCTGCCCGGAGCAGCGCTCGGATCTGCATCAAGCCTCTTCCAGCCTCTCAACGGGAAGACTGAATAGATTCTGCTATACATGCAGCAGCTGTAAGATTCTGGATCAGAGTCCGGTATACCTGGGGTTCAGGTGGAAAAAATTGTCATTGTCGTCGATTGGATTTGGGGATTAGTCGATGGGCACGTTCGTCGAGAGAATGGTGGAGATTCTCTAGACGCGCGCGCTCGGGCAATGTGGCCAGGCGCGCAGCCTCCAAGGCCTGAGCCTCGGAAGTCTTCCCCATGATTAGGGTCTGGAGCGCCTCCATGTTGCGGCGGTGCAACTCTTCCCTCTGTTGCAAATTGAGGGGTTGGGGCTCGTACTCATCATGACCATACGATGGGCCATCACCATCGCTGTTGTCGCTGTTGCGGCGAAACCCAGGTGGGCTGTGACGAGAGTCGACCATGAGAACCTCGGTCGCTGGGTCACTCCTCCCGCGCTCAGAAATAGTGTCCGCGGAGCCAGTTGAATGGTCCATAGAGAAATTCGTCGGGCTCGATCGCCGCGACTTGAGTGGTGGCCGACGGCGGGCCACCGCATGCTTTACCCACCGCTGGAGCCGCGACCGATCTGATCGCTTGCGGCGGCGTCCAGTGGAGTGAGTGGATGATGTGGGAGCCGACCGATACTGGGTCGATGGCTGTCGTAGAAGGACGCCGCAGGCACTCGCACGGAAATGCGCTGCCCCGCGGATCGGAAGATCCTCAACATCGAGGGGGGCTTCTTGAAGCCAGGCGGATTTGTCGGCGACGAAAATGAGCGTGCTGAGTCGGATCTCGCGTCCCACAGCCAAACCACCTTCGGAAAACATGTTGATGAAGATCGGAAAAACTGCAACCTCATTTGAAGTTGCTAAGACACTTTGCCCCAAGGTGGGCGCCAACTATCGTGGTACTAAGTCTGACAGTAAGAATAGGGGGTACGTATGAGGAGGCAAGGCCCTAGCTACGGCGAGGTTGTACACACGAGTTTACGAGTTCAGGCCCCTCTCAGAGGAGGTAAAAGCCATACGTCTCGGTGCCCTGAGGCGGTTGACTGGAATATGAGTGTGTGGGTTACAGGGGGTGCGAACCCTTGTGCCAGAGGAGGGTGGTGGCTTATATAGAGTGCGCCAGGACCCCAGCCATCCCATGTTACAAGGTTCAACGTACATTAAGACAGGGCGTTACTGGTAACGCCAGCTCTAAAGAGCTATCAATGATCTTTAAGACTATGGAGTGAACGTCTTACCGTTGCCATCCTAGGTGACTGTAGGTCTTCTGCACTGCGAGTGGTTTCTTGTATGGTCGAGTGACTTCATCTTGGTCAAATAGAATTGGGGTATCCGAGTGAGATAATTGGTCGAGTGTATTGCACTCCAAGGTTACTTCAGTCGGTATCTTTTGTTATACTTTGAATGTTCTTAATTCTAGGGTAGTGACCTTGGGTAGGGCATCTAGGTCAGGCCTAGGACCCTACCCTAGGTCCATAGCATCGTCAAGTGGGCAAAGACAGTTGTGGGAAGAACGTCAGATAGTTGGCGGCATCTAGCTGATTATGATCCACAACAAACAACGGCCGTGAAGAGCACTTCATCATGGAAAACTGGAAAATAAAGAAAATACAAAAAAATAGAAAACAACTCAAGATGCAAATAAATCCATGAAAGAGCAAAATGAAAAAAAGGGAAGAATACAAAACCACCTAATCATGAGCAACATGTCTGATAAAAATGCAAAGGGCCTCACAGTGCGTGTGCTGCATCACACATTTAAGAGGCGTCTGCTGATGACCCACAAGTATAGGGTATCAATCGTAGTCTGATAACCCACAAGTATAGGGGATCACAATAGTTTTCGAGGGTAGAGTATTCAAACCAAATTTATTGATTCGACACAAGGGGAGCCAAAGAATATTCTCAAGTATTAGCAGTTGAGTTGTCAATTCAACCACACCTGGATAACTTAGTATCTGCAGCAAAGTATTTAGTAGCAAAGTAGTATGGAAGTAACAGTAACAGTGGCAAAAGTAACAGTAGCAGTTTTGTAGTAATTGTAACAGCAGCAACGGTAAGGAACTAAGCAAAGAGCAATATGTGAAAAGCTCGTAGGCATTGGATCAGTGATGGATAATTATGTCGGATGCGACTCCTCATGTAATACTTATGACATAGGGTGACACAGAACTAGCTCCAGTTCATCAATGTAATGTAGGCATGTATTCCGAATATAGTCATACGTGCTTATGGAAAAGAACTTGCATGGCATCTTTTGTCCTACCCTCCCGTGGCAGCGGGGTCCTATTGGAAACTAAGGGATATTAAGGCCTCCTTTTAATAGAGTATCGGACCAAAGCATTAACACTTAGTGAATACATGAACTCCTCAAACTACGGTCATCACCGGTAAGTATCCCAATTATTGTCACTTCGGGGGTAAAGGATTATAACACATAATAGGTGACTATAGACTTGCAAGATAGGATCAAGAACTCACATATATTCATGAAAACAAAATAGGTTCAGATCTGAAATCATGGCACTAGGGCCCTAGTGACAAGCATTAAGCATAGCAAAGTCATAGCAACATCAATCTCAGAACATAGTGGATACTAGGGATCAAACCCTAACAAAACTAACTCGATTACATGGTAAATCTCATCCAACCCATGACCGACGAGCAAGCCTACGATGGAATTACTCAGGCATGGCGGTGAGCATCATGAAATTGGTGATGGAGGATGGCTGATGATGACGACGGCGATGGATTCCCCTCTCCGAAGCCCCGAACGGACTCCAGATCAGCCCTCCTGAGCGAGTCCTGGATTAGGGGGTGTCCGGATGGCCGGACTATCACCGTTGGCCGGACTCCTGGACTATGAAGATATAAGATTGAAAACTCCGTCCCGTGTCCGGATGGGACTTTCCTTGGCGTGGAAGGTAAGCTTGGCAATATGGATATGTAGATCTCCTACCATTGTAACCGACTCTATGTAACCCTAGCCCTCTCCGGTGTCTATATAAACCGGAGGGTTTTAGTCCGTAGGAAAAATAACAATCATACCATAGGCTAGCTTCTAGGGTTTAGCCTCTTTGATCTCATGGTAGATCTACTCTTGTACTACCCATATCATCAATATTAATCAAGCAGGAGTAGGGTTTTACCTCCATCGAGAGGGCCCGAACCTGGATAAAAACATCGTGTCCCTTGTCTCCTGTTACCATCCGCCTAGACGCACAGTTCAGGACCCCCTACCCGAGATCGGCCGGTTTTGACACCGACATTGGTGCTTTCATTGAGAGTTCCTCTGTGTCGTCACCTTTAGGCCCGATGGCTTCTTCGATCATCAACAACGAGGCGATCCAGGGCGAGACTTTTCTCCCCGGACAGATCTTCGTATTCGGCGGCTTTGCACTGCGGGCCAATTCACTTGGCCATCTGGAGCAGATCGAAAGCCACGCCCCTGGCCATCAGGTAAGATTTGGGAGTTTGAACTACACGGCTGACATCCGCGGAGACTTGATCTTCGACGGATTCGAGCCACAGCCAAGCGCGCCGCACTGTCTCGATGGATATGATCTAGCTCTGCCGCGGGACAGTACCCTGGAAGCCGCACCAGCGTCCATTCCGACCGCTAGTTCGGAGCCGACTTCGCCGGTCGAGGACGAGTGGCTGGACACCACCTCGGGGGCTACGATCTCTACAGCAATTGAGCCGAACACCATCCCTGTCCTTCGCAAAGCCCGTGACTCCGAGGTGCCGGACTCCTCTCCGGACTCCGAACCTCCCGCGCCCCTGCCTATTAAATTCGATTGGGCGCCGGTTATGGAGTTCACTGCCGCGGACATCTTTCAGCACTCGCTCTTTGGCGACATCCTGAATTCACTAAAATCTCTCTCTTTATCAGGAGAGCCCTGGCCAGACTATGGTCAGGAAGGCTGGGATGCGGACGTCGAAGAAATTCAACGTCCACCACCACCCACTTTGTAGCCACTGTCGATGATTTAACCGACATGCTCGACTTCGACTCTGACGACATCGACGGTATGGACGATGATGCAGGAGACAACCAAGAACCAGCATCTATAGGGTGTTGGACAGCCACCCCATCTCACGATGTATACATGGTGGATACACCTAAAGGGAGTGACGACGACGAACAACGGGACTCTACGAAGGATAAATCCCTCGAAAAACAGTCAAGATGGTGACGAAAGCGCCGCACAAAGTCCCGCCTTGACAAAGACGGCGGCCATACAGACCCAGCCATAGAGCAGGTCGCACCAGTGGACGATGAACATGCCATCGAACAACCGTCCGAATAGGACAACTTGGATAAACATCCCGCCCCCAGCGAAGATGACAGTCCGGACGATCTCACACCGGACAAGTTGTTGTGCAGAAGAACCTCCACAAAAGGCTCGTCACAACTGTGCGTAGCCTAAAAAAGCAGAAGCAGAAGCTCAAAACAGCGGAAGATGCACTCAGAATCAGATGGAGCAAAGTATTCAACACCGCAGACAAATATGCGACAGTCGCCAAACAAAGAGTTACCAAAAACGCAAACTACTGCCTGAATTCGATGAGGAGGCCTTAGAGCCCCCGCAATCAAAGAACAAAGAGGCCGCCCGGTCGGATAGACGACCACATGACAAGCATAGAGCGGCAAGCAGCGCCGCACACAAGTCGGCACGCGATCCGCCTAAGGATTCGCATCAAAAGGATGGCCCAGTTAGGTCCATCTACGGGCCAAGAAAGCAAGCTCTTCTAAGCAATGCAACACGCCAATTATCCGGACATCACGGCACACGCAAATATAGGGGTGCCGCACATCCCCTATGTTTCACCGATGAGGTGCTGGATCATGAATTTCCAGCAGGATTTAAACCCATAAACATAGAGGCATACGACGGAACAACAGACCCGAGAGTCTGGATTGAGGATTACATCCTCCATATACACATGGCTAGAGGAGATGATCTCCACGCCATAAAATACTTACCTCTCAAGCTCAAAGGGCTAGCACGACACTGGCTTAAAAGCCTCCCTGACAATACCATTGGAAGTTGGGAAGAGCTCGAGGATGGTTTTCGGGCAAATTTTCAAGGGACTTATGTCCGCCCTCCGGATGCAGACGATTTAAGTCACATAACTCAACAACCCGGAGAGTCAGCCCACAAATTCTGGAACAGGTTCCTCACCAAAAAGAACCAAATAGTCGACTGTCCGGACACCGAAGCCTTAGCAGCTTTCAAACACAACGTCCGGGACGAATGGCTCGCCAGGCACCTTGGCCAGGAAAAGCCAAGAACAATGGCCGCACTAACAAGCCTCATGACCCGCTTTTGCGCAGGAGAGGATAGTTGGCTGGTAAGATGTAGTACCAGCGACCCAAGTACATCCGAAGTCAGAGATGGAAACGGGAAAACACGACGCAGCAAGGACCAGCGCCGGACAAGGGGAAACAACCCGAAGAGCACGGCAGTCAACGCCGGATTCAAAAGCTCTCGGCAGAATCATAAAAAACTGACCCTCAAGGATAATAGCCACGAGCTATCCAACCTAAACAAAATCTTGGACAAAATATGCCAAATCCACAGTACCCCCGGGAAGCCTGCAAACCATAACCACAGAGATTGTTGGGTCTTCAAGCAGTCCGGCAAATTCAATGCCGAACACAAGGGGCTCGACACACCAAGCGAGGACGATGACGAACCCCACAAGCAAAGCACCGAAAAACAAAAGAATTTCCCACAAGAAGTCAAAACAGTAAACTCACTTCAAGTGACAAAAGGGAAAATCAGAGCGGCGCCCATAGAAATACGCGCCGCACGGCCTATCCCGGTGGAGTCCCGACATTGGTTGTCAAAACAAATCACCTTTGATCATCAGGATTACTCCGGAAGTATCCGGAATGCAGGATGGACTGCCCTGATATTAGATCCTATAATCGACGGACTCCAATTCAGAGAAGTCCTAATGGACGGCGGTAGTGATCTAAACCTGCTATATCAGGACACAATCCGCAAAATGGGGATAGACCCCACCAAAATTCACCACAGCAACACCTACTTCAAGGGGGTAATTCCAGGCCTATATGCCCATTGTACGGGCTCCCTAGTGCTTGAAGTTGTGTTCGGCTCATCCGACAACTTCCGCCGCGAAAAGTTAACCTTCCACATTGCCCCATTCAAAAGTAGCTATCAAGCACTATTGGGACGTGAAGCTTTCGCCCGCTTTAACGCAATACCGTATTATGCATCTCTTACACTCAAAATGCCCGGTTCATGCGGCATCATCTCATTAAAGGGAAATATCAAGTGTTACTCGAGCACAGAAGAACGTGAGACTGCCTGGATAGTCACACACTAATCCGGCTCCGCTAAACCAAGCACCTGAATAGGTCATTCGGACCCCGGACACGACTAGACGAGTCCGGCGTAAACATATAAAGGCCTGCTAGCCGCACACCCCCGTACAAGGGGCTGCATGCATGTACAACAAGAGACAATAAAGGTCAATTTTATTCGCTTTTCGAATCGTACTCTGTTTATTTAATATAAAGTACATTTTTTGCACAACCTTTCCTCAACTAAGTTCTTCTCCTTTACAGATGAACACCGTGCTACACCCGTCCAGGATACGGCACAACGGAGACACAGGCGCAGACGTGCAGTAGGGACCCGTTGCAAGGATTCTTTTCATATTAAGACCCTGCGTAAACCTTTTTACTGTCTCTTGTTGATACACATCCCCCGGTTTCTTGCTATAACCGAGGAGGAGGCTGCCGTTTTGGAATCGGCCACGTCAGAAATTTTTGCGCGTACCTGGACACTAGGGGCTTAGGGCATTGTTCTGCCCGTTTTCATAAAGACTGAATACCTTAGGGAGTGTTCGGCGTCTCGAGTTAGGCCTTATATGCATCAACTCCGAATCATGTCTTTGGTCAAATGTTGGGTTTGCCCAGCTCCTGTGTTTTGCTGCCTTACGTTCCGCTCTATCGGCTAACGCGGCACCAGGATAACTACTGCGATTGTGCCCCGGTTCGGCCTGGCGATCACCTCAGTAGAGAAAGCCGAAAACTGACTGTCATGATATAGCGTGAGACTGGTCAACCACTCGATGACCCATCAGAATGTTTAGAATTCCTCCGCATTAACGAAGGACCATTTCCCGGTCAGGCACATACGCGCCCCGAATTTGGGAGAGCGCGGTGCCCCTAGGGGCTATATAGTAGCCCCACCATCGAACTCCCATGGGTAAGTGAAAGTGATAAAGCATTATAGCCCGATTGCCTAGTTTGCTACGCTATCACCTCCTTCACAGGACCAAGACGTTGGATTAAGTGTGAAAATGCACTTTTTTGCAAACACCCCCGCACTATGTGCGTGGGGGCTGAAGCCGAAGACTGCCATCTTTCAGGTTATATACACATATACATTAACGGCCGCACATGAGGTATTTCAATACTTGAACGCACAAGTATAAAAAGCCCTTATATTATATTGAAACATCGTTTCACAAATCATACATGTCATTAGAACATAATATCCTTCGAGCACTGCGTCTCTATTAAACGAGCGCCCGGCAGGACTTCCTCAAAATAGTGCTCGGCAGGTACTCGGCTTCTGTCCGAATCCTGGGATGCAACGTCGGTGGCCTTCATGTCCGCACAGCATGTCTTGACACGGGCAAGAGCCATCTGCGCACCCTCTATGCATGCTGACCGCTTCATTGCACCAATATGCGGCACCGCACCAAGGAACTGCTGCACCAAGCCAAAATAACTCTTCGGCTCGGGCCTGCTCGGCCACAAATGAGTCACGACATCCTTCATGGAAAGTCCGGACAACCTATTCATCTCAGCCCATTCAGCCAAACGATCGGTCAATGGAAGCGGACGCTCTGGACTATGGAACTGCGACCAAAAAAGCTCTTCCATTCCGTGATCCTTTTGGCCTCGGAAGTGTGCGACCGCGTGTGCGGCACTCGCCGCCAAATCCAGATAAGCAACCTCTGCACCCCACAGCTGGCCCAACTGAGCATACTTAGGATCCATAAATTTCCTCCGCAGCAGAAAAGGCTTTCCAGCCGTAATATCTTCGGCCTGACGCAGCTCCTCTTTCATAGCTCTCATCGAAGAGCGAGCATCCTTGGCCTCAGTTGTGGCCTTTTTTAGGTCCTCTTGTTCCGCTCGCCATTCTTTTTCAAGAAGCTCGCAACGGTCGGTAGCATTCTTCAACTTTACGGCCATCTCGGCCATTTATTTCTTGCTTCGGCAGTAAGCAGCCTGCTCGGCTCTCAGCTCTTCGGCCGCTTTTAAGGCAGCCGCATCACTTTTTCAGGCTTGCTCCTTGGCTCGGGCGAGCTCTGCCCAAAGGTTCTCTATGGCAGCGGCACCACCTGCGTCAAGCATACATGTTGTAAGGCACAGACATTAAGCTACCTTACCAGGTGTCCGTGGAGAAGCTGCATACCTTGTGACTCGTCAAGCCGCTTATTGACAAGCGCGATATCAGAATCCGCCACGTCAAGTTGCCGCTTTAGTTCGGCAAATTCATCAGTCCGGCTTACCACCGGACGCTTCGCCACCTACATAGGAAGAGCGCATATTATATCCGGGATTATGATCCTTGGCACGCTGTCATTTTTGACAGCACACCGAGTCTCAGGGGCTACTATCTATACAGGGCGCATTCTATATGCAAAACTGTCAGAAGGTACATCATTTTGCGTACCTCAAAACCCGTCAGTAAAAATTATGACGGCTTCATGCAATCCACTTTCAGCGAATGAAATACTTTCAATCACCGTACCCATTAGCGCAAGGTGATCTTCCGAGATAGACGCTCGCCCGAGCAGATCTTTCAACTCCTCCGACCGTACACCAGTCGGAGCCAGACTCGTCCGATAGCCTTTTTCGAAGGCCGGACATGGAGGGCTTTGAGGGGCCTACGACTGCCTTTGGGCCCTGCCGGATTCGGAGAAACCCTCCGCGATGACACCTCAGGGTCGTCCGCCTCGCATGACAGTTCGGCGGGCGGAGGCGTTTCGCTCTCCATCATCTCCAGATCAAGATCCCCCGAAGACGAGCTCTGCTGAGAAGGGCTGAGATACGAACTACAAGAAACAATTTCGGTTATCTTCAGAAATAAAACAGGGATGTCTCTCATTTTAGGAAAACGCCCCTCTTTACTTACGGTTCGCTGGAGGGCTGATCTCCTTGGGGAAATTGTGCGGCCGGGGCATCTCCCAGCGCAGGACCCTCTGGCAAAGATTTCTTCCCCCGCTTCGAGGCCTTGGTCTCCGGATCTTCAGAAGCGGTCCTTTTCTCCCCCTGGAGGGAGGAATTCTCGATCCCTCCTTTCTTGATAAACTCCTTCGTGGAGGTAGTAGCTCCCTTGTTCCCCCCTTCGCCTTCTTCAAAAGGCGCAGCCTCTAGCATCCTGGTTAACACAGGATCCGGCGTGATCTCAGGAAGGGGGGCCGAACACCGGATCAGTTTTTCTTTCGCTATCCACTCCAGTTCAAGGGACAACTCTTTTAAAGGCAAGCTTATGATAGATATACGGATAGCATGTTCGGGTACAGGACTACTTACTTGAGTATCCGGGCGATTTTAGCTCAGACCTGCGTCCTCGGTCAAATCCGGACACATTGCTTGTGATCTGAAGAACAGTTGGTACATCTCCACGGGTGTTGCGCCCATAATATGTTGGAGAGCTCGTGGTCCTTCCGGATTGAACTCCCACAAGCAGAGGGGCGACGTTTGCAGGGCAGGGTGCGACGAATCAGCATGACCTGCGCTATTATGACCAGATCTATCTCTCTCTCTCTGAGATCTCGAATACGGCCCTGCAACAAGGTCACGTCCTTGGACGGCCCCCAGTCGAGTCCTTTATTGACCCATGATGCCAGCCGCGGCGGAGGACCCGAGCGAAAGGTAGGTGGCGCCACCCATTTGGTGCCCCTGGGAGCTGTGATAAACCACTCTTGTTGCCACAGACTGAGCTCCTCTTGAAAAGAGCCCTCGGGCCATGGAGCATCAACATTCTTTCTTATAACAGCCCCTCCACACTCTGCCTGCTGCCCCTTGATCATCTTCGGTTCCACTTTGAAGGTTTTAAGCCACAACCCAAAGTGAGGGGTAATGCGGAGGAAGGCATCACATACGACAATGAACGATGAGATGTGGAGGATGGACTCCGGATCCAAGTCATGAAATTCCAGCCCATAATAAAACATGAGCCCCCTCACGAAGGGGTCACTCGGGAAGCCTAACCCCCAAAGGAAGTGAGATACAAACACCATGCTCTCACCGGGCTTGGGAGTGGGAATAACCTGCCCTTGGGTAGGCAGCCTGTGCGAAATTTCGCCAGTTAGATACCGGGCATCTCTCAGCTTTAGCACGTCTTCTTCCGTGACGGAGGAAGGCATCCATCGGCCTTGCAGGTCGGAGCCGGGCATCTTCGGCTCTAGATTCAGGCTCTCCGGATCTCCGAAGATGCCCGGCTCCGACCTTCAAGGCCAGTGGATGCCTTCCTCCGTCACGGAAGATGACGCGCTAAAGCTGAGAGACGCCCGGTATCTAAGCGGCGAAATTTCACACAGGCTGCCTGCCCAAGGGCAGGTAATTCCCACTCCCAAGCTCGGTGAGAGCATGGTGTTCTTATCTCACTTCCTTCGGGGGTTAGGCTTCCCGACGAACCCCTTCGTGAGGGGGCTCATGTTTTATTATGGGCTGGAATTTCATGACTTGGATCCGGAGTCCATCCTCCACATCTCATCGTTCATTGTCGTATGTGAAGCCTTCCTCCGCATTACCCCTCACTTTGGGTTGTGGCTTAAAACCTTCAAAGTGGAACTGAAGATGATCAAGGGGCAGCAGGCAGAGTGCGGAGGGGCTGTTATAAGCAAGAATGTTGACGCTCCATGGCCCAAGGGCTCTTTTCAAGAGGAGCTCAGTCTGTGGCAACAAGAGTGGTTTTATATCACAGCTCCTAGGGGCACCAAATGGGTGGCACCACCTGCCTTTCGCTCGGGTCCTCCACCGCGGCTGGCGTCATGGGTCAATAAAGGGCTCGACTGGGGGCCGTCCAAGGATGTGCCCTTGTTGCAGGGCCGTATTCAAGATCTCAGAGAGAGAGAGAGAGAGATCTGGTCGTAGTAGCGCAGGTCATGCTAATTCGTCGCACCCTGCCCTGCAAACGTCGCCCCCTCCGCCTGTGGGAGTTCAATCCGGAGGGACCACGAGCTCTCCAACATCTTATGGGCGCAACGCCCGTGGAGATGTACCAACTGTTCTTCGGATCACAAGCAATGTTTCCGGATTTGACCGAGGATGCAGGTCTGAGCTGCAATCGCCCGGATACTCAAGTAAGTAGTCCTGTACCCGAACATGCTATCCGTATATCTATCATAAGCTTGCCTTTAAAAGAGTCGTCCCTTGAACAGGAGTGGATAGCGAAAGCAAAACTGATACGGTGTTCGGCCCCCCTTCCTGAGATCACGTCGGATCCTGTGTTAACCAGGATGCTAGAGCCTGCGCCTTTCGAAGAAGGCGAAGGGGGGAACAAGGGAGCTACTAGCTCCGCGAAGGAGTTTATCAAGAAAGGAGGGGTCGAGAATCCCTCCCTCCAAGGGGAGAAGAGGAACGCTTCTGAAGATCCGGAGACCAAGGCCTCGAAGCGGGGGAAGAAATCTTCGCCAGAGGGTCCTGCACCGGGAGATGCCCCGGTCACACAATTTCCCCAAGGAGATCAGCCCTCCAGCGAGCCGTAAGTAAAGAGGGGCGTTTTCCTAAAATGAGAGACATCCCTGTTTTATTTCTGAAGATAACCGAAATTGTTTCTTGTAGTTCGCATCTCAGCCCTTCTCAGCAGAGCTCGTCTTCGGGGGATCTTGATCCGGAGATGATGGAGAGCGAAACGCCTCCGCCCGCCGAACCGTCATGCGAGGCGGACGACCCTGAGGTGTCATTGCGGAGGGTTTCTCCGAATCCGGTGGGGCCCGAAGGCAGTCGTAGGTCCCCTCAAAGCCCTCCGCATCCGGCCTTTCAAAAAGGCCATCGGACGAGTCCGTCTCCGACTGGTGTACGGTCGGAGGAGTTGAAAGATCTGCTCGGGCGAGCGTCTATCTCGGAAGATCACCGTGCTCTAATGGGTACGGTGATTCAAAGGATTTCATCCACTGAAAGTGGATTGCATGAAGCCATCATAAGTTTATTGATGGGTTTTGAGGTACGCAAAATGATGTACCTTCTGACAGTTTTGCATATAGAATGCGCCCTGTATAGATAGTAGCCCCTGAGACTCGGTGTGCTGTCAAAAATGACAGCGCGCCAAGGATCATAATCCCATATATAATATGCGCTCTTCCTATGTAGGTGGCGAAGCGTCCGGTGGCAAGCCGGACTGATGAATTTGCCGAACTAAAGCGGCAACTTGACGTGGCGGATTCTGACATCGCGCTTGTCAATAAGCGGCTTGACGAGTCACAAGGTATGCAGCTTCTCCGCGGACACCTGGTAAGGTAGCTTAATGTCGGTGCCTTACAACATGTATGCTTGACGCAGGTGGTGCCGCTGCCATAGAGAACCTTCGGGCGGAGCTCGCCCGAGCCAAGGAGCAAGCCCGAAAAAGTGATGCGGCTGCCTTAAAAGCGGCCGAAGAGCTAAGAGCCGAACAGGCTGCTGATAGAGATAATATTTTTGGTGTTTTTGATAGATAGATGCAAAGTGAAAAGTATAGGCAAAGTAAAAGCAAAGCAAGTAAATAAAGTGATACAGATTGATATGATGAGAATAGACCCGAGGGGCATAGGTTTCACTAGTGGCTTCTCTCAAGAGCATAAGTATTCTACGGTGGGTGAACAAATTACTGTTGAGCTATTGATAGAATTGAGCATAGTTATGAGTATATCTAGGCAATGATCATGTATATAGGCATCACGTCTATGACAAGTAGATCGAAACGATTCTGCATCTACTACTATTACTCCACTCATCGACCGCTATCCAGCATGCATCTAGAGTATTAAGTTAAAAACAAAGTAACGCCTTAAGCAAGATGACATGATGTAGAGGGATAAATTCATGCAATATGATAAAAAAACCATCTTGTTATCCTCGATGGCAACAATACAATACGTGCCTTGCAACTCTTTCTGTCACTGAGTAAGGACACCGCAAGATTGAACTCAAAGCCATGCACTTCTCCCATTGCAAGAACTAACAATCTAGTTGGCCAAACCAAACGGATAATTCGAAGATACTTGCAAAGATAACTCAATCATACATAAAAGAATTCAGAGAAGAATCAAATATTTTCCATAGATAAGTTGGATCATAAACCCACAATTCATCGGTCTCAACAAACACACCGCAAAAAGAAGATTACATCGAATAGATCTCCACGAGAGAGGGGGAGAACATTGTATTGAGATCCAAAAAGAGAGAAGAAGCCATCTAGCTACTAGCTATGGACCCGAAGGTCTGAAGTAAACTACTCACACTTCATCGGAGGGGCTATGGTGATGATGTAGAAGCCCTCCGTGGTGGATGCCCCCTCCGGCGGAGCTTCGGAACAGGCCCCAAGATGGGATCTCATGGATACAGAAGGTTGCGGCGGTGGAATTAGGTTTTTTGCTCCTCTTCTGATCATACGGGGATACGTAGGTATATATAGGAGGAAGGAGTACGTCGGTGGAGCTCTGAGGGGCCCATGAGGTAGGGGGCGCACCTAGGGGGCGCCCTCCACCCTCGTGACCTCCTCAGAAGCTTCTTGGAGTAGGGTCCAAGTCTCCTGGATCACGTTCGGTGAGAAAATAACGTTCCCGAAGGTTTCATTCCGTTTGGACTCCGTTTGATATTCTGTTTCTTCGAAACACTGAAATAGGCAAAAAAACAGCAATTCTGGGATGGGCCTTCGGTTAATAAGTTAGTCCCAAAAATAATATAAAACTGGAAAATAAAGCCCAATATAGTCCAAAACAGTAGATAAAGTAGCATGGAGCAATCAAAAATTATAGATACGTTGGAGACGTATCAACTGCTCACTGCCGAAGCAAGAAAGAAATCGCCGAGATGGCTGTAAAGTTGAAGAATGCTACCGATTGTTGCGAGCTTCTTGAAAAAGAAGGGCGAGCAGAATAAGAGGACCTGAAAAAGGCCACTACTGAGGCCAAGGATGCTCGCTCTGCGATGAGAGCTATGAAAGAGGAGTTGCGTCAGGCCGAAGATATTACGGCTGGAAAGCCTTTTCTGATGCGGAGGAAATTTATGGATCCTAAGTATGCTCAGTTGGGCCAGTTGTGGGGTGTGGAGGATGCTTATCTGTATTTGGCGGTGAGTGCCGCGGATGCGGTCGCACACTTACGAGGCCAAAAGGATCATGGAATGGAAGAGCTTTTTTGGTCGCAATTCCATAGTCCAGAGCGTCCGCTTCCATTGACCGATCGTTTGGCCGAATGGGCTGAGCTGAATAGGTTGTCCGGACTTGCCATGAAGGATGTCATGACTCATTTGTGGCCGAGCAGGCCTGAGCCGAAGAGTTAGTTTTGCTTGGTGCAGCAGTTCCTTGGTGCGGTGCCGCATATTGGTGCAATGAATCGGTCAGCATGCATAGCGGGTGCGCGGATGGCTCTTGCCCATGTCAAGACATGATGGGTGGAGATGAAGGCCACCGACGTTGCATCCCAGGATTCGGAAAGAAGCCGAGTACCTGCCGAGCACTATTTTGAGGAAGTCCTGTCGGGCGCTCGTTTCATAGAGACGCAATGCTCGAAGGATATTATGTTCTAATGACATGTATGATTTGTGAAACGATGTTTCAATATAATATAAGGGCTTTTTATACTTGTGCGTTCAAGTATTGAAATACCTCCTGTGCGGTCGTTAATGTATATGTGTATATAACCTGAAAGATGGCAGTCTTCTGCTTCAGCCCCCACGCACATAGTGCGGGGGTGTTTGCAAAAAAAGCGCATTTTCACACTTGATCCAACGTCTTGGTCCTATGAAGGAGGTGATAGCGTAGCAAACTAGGCAACCAGACTATAATGCTTTATCACTTTCACTTAGCCATGGGAGTTCAATGGTGGGGCTACTATATAGCCCCTAAGGGCACCGCACTCTCCCGAATTCGGGGCGTGTATGTGCCTGACCGGGAAACGGTCCTTCGTTAATGCGGAGGAATTCTAAACATTCCGATGGGTCATCGAGTGGTTGACCAATCTCACGCTATATCATGACAGTCAATTTTCGGCTTTCTCTACTGAGGTGCTCGCCAGGCCGAACAGGGGCACAATCGCAGTAGTTCTCCTGGTGCCGCGTTAGCCGATAGAGCGGAACATAAGGCAGCAAAACACAGGAGCCGGGCAAACCCATCATTTGACCAAAGACATGATTCGGAGCTGATGCATGTAAGGCCTAACTCGAGACGCCGAACACTCCCTAAGGTATTCGGTCTTTATGAAAACGGGCAAAACAATGCCCTAAGCCCCTAGTGTCCAGGTACGCGCAAAAATTTCTGACACTGCCGATGCCAAAACGCCAGCCTCCTCCTCGGTTATAGAAAGAAACCGGGGGATGTGTATCAACAAGAGACAGTAAAAAAGGTTTACGCAGGGTCTTAATCTGAAAAGAATCCTTGCAACGGGTCCCTACTGCACGTCTGCGCCTGTGTCTCCATTGTGCTGTATCCTGGACGGGTGTAGCACGATGTTCATCTGTAAAGGAGAAGAACTTAGTTGAAGAAAGGTTGTGCGAAAAATGTACTTTATATTAAATAAACAGAGTACGATTCGAAAAGCGAATAAAATTGAGCTTTATTATCTCTTGTTGTACGTGCATGGAGCCCCTTGTACGGGGGTGTGCGGCTAGCAGGCCTTTATATGTTTACGTCGGACTCGTCTAGCCGTGTCCGGGGTCCGAATGACCTGTTTAGGTGCTTGGTTTAGCGGAGCCGGATTAGTGTGTGACTGTCCAGGCAGCCTCACGTTCTTCTGTGCTCGAGTAACACTTGATATTTCCCTTTAATGAGATGATGCCGCGTGGACCGGGCATTTTGAGTGTAAGAGATGCATAATGTGGTATTGCGTTAAAGCGGGCGAAAGCTTCACGTCCCAATAGTGCTTGATAGCTACTTTTGAATGGGGCAATGTGGAAGGTTAACTTTTCATGGTGGAAGTTGTCGGATGAGCCGAACACAACTTCAAGTAGTAGGGAGCCCGTACAATGGGCATATAGGCCTGGCATTACCCCCTTGAAGGAGGTGTTGATGTGGCGAATTTTGGTTGGGTCTTTCCCCATTTTGCGGATTGTGTCCTGATATAGCAGGTTTAGATCACTACAGCCGTCCATTAGGACTTCTTTGAATTGGAGTCCGTCGATTATAGGATCTAATATCAGGGCAGTCCATCCTGCGTTCCGGATACTTCCGGAGTAATCCTGATGATCAAAGGTGATTGTTTTTGACAACCAATGTCGGAACTCCACCGGGATAGGCTGTGCGGTGCGTATTTCTATGGGCGCCGCTCTGATTTTCCCTTTTGTCACTTGAAGTGAGTTTACTATTTTGACTTCTTGTGGGAAATTGTTTTGTTTTTCGGTGATCTGCTTGTGGGGTTCGTCATCGTCCTCGCTTGGTGTGTCGAGCCCCTTGTGTTCGGCATTGAGTTTGCCGGACTGCTTGAAGACCCAACAATCTCTGTGGGTATGGTTTGCAGGCTTCCCGGGGGTACTGTGGATTTGGCATATTTTGTCCAAGATTTTGTTTAGGTTGGATAGCTTGTGGCTGTTATCCTTGAGGGGCAGTTTTTTATGATTTTGCCGAGAGCTTTCGAATCCGGCGTTGACTGCCGTGGTCTTCGGGCTGTTTCCCCTTGTCCAGCGCTGGTCCTTGTTGCGTCGTGTTTTCCCGTTTCCATCTCTGACTTCAGATATACTTGGGTCGCTGGTACTACATCTTGCCAGCCAACTATCCTCTCCTGCGCAAAAGCGGGTCATGAGGCTTTTTAGTGCAACCATTGTTCTTGGCTTTTCCTGGCCAAGGTGCCTGGCGAGCCATTCGTCCCGGACGTTGTGTTTGAAAGTTGCTAAGGCTTCAGCGTCCGGACAGTCGACTATTTGGTTCTTTTTGGTGAGGAACCTGTTCCAGAATTTGCGGGCTGACTCTCCGGGTTGTTGAGTTATGTGACTTAAATCGTCCGCATCCGGAGGGCGGACATAAGTCCCTTGAAAATTTGCCCAAAAAGCATCCTCGAGCTCTTCCCAACTTCCAATGGTATTTTCAGGGAGGCTTTTAAGCCAGTGTCGTGCTGGCCCTTTGAGCTTGAGGGGTAAGTATTTTATGGCGTGGAGATCATCTCCTCTAGCCATGTGTATGTGGAGGATGTAATCCTCAATCCAGACTCCCGGGTCTGTTGTTCCGTCGTATGCCTCTATGTTTATGGGTTTAAATCCCGCTGGAAATTCGTGATCCAGCACCTCATCGGTGAAACATAGGGGATGTGCGGCACCCCTATATTTGGGTGTGCCGTGATGTCCGGATAATTGGCGTGTTGCATTGCTTAGAAGAGCTTGCGTTCTTGGCCCGTAGATGGACCTAACTGGGCCATCCTTTTGATGCGAATCCTTAGGCGGATCGCGCGCCGGCTTGTGTGCGGCGCTGCTTGCCGCTCTATGCTTGTCATGTGGTCGTCTATTCGACCGGGCGGACTCTTTGTTCTTTGATTGCGGGGGCTTTAAGGCCTCCTCATCGAATTCAGGCAGTAGTTTGCGTTTCGGGTAGTTCTTTGTTTGGCGACTGTCGCCGTATTTGTCTGCGGTGTTGAATACTTTGCTCCATCTGATTCTGAGTGCATCTTCCGCTGTTTTGAGCTTCTGCTACTACTTTTTCAGGCTACGCGCAGTTGTGACGAGCCTTTTGTGGAGGTTCTTCTGCTCCAACAACTTGTCCGGTGTGAGATCGTCCGGACTGTCATCTTCGCCGGGGGCGGGCTGTTTATCCAAGTTGTCCTGTTCGGACGGTTGTTCGATGGCATGTTCATCATGCACTGGTGCGACCTGCTCTATGGCTGGGTCTGTATGGCCGCCGTCTTTGTCGAGGCGGGACTTTGTGCGGCACTTTCGTCACCGTCTTGACTGCTTTTCGAGGGATTTATCCTTCGTAGCGTCCCATTGTTCCTCGTCGTCACTCCCTTTAGGTGTATCCACCATGTATACATCATGAGATGGGGTGGCTGTCCAACACCCTATAGGTGCTGGTTCTTGGTTGTCTCCTGCATCATCGTCCATACCGTCGATGTCGTCAGAGTCGAAGTCGAGCATGTCGGTTAAATCATCGACAATGGCTACAACGTGGGTGGTGGGTGGGCGTTGAATTTCTTCGACGTCCGCATCCCAGCCTTCCTGGCCATAGTCCGGCCAGGGCTCTCCTGATAAAGAGAGAGATTTTAGTGAATTCAGGATGTCGCCAAAGAGCGATGCTGAAAGATGTCCGCGGCAGTGAACTCCATAACCGGCGCCCAATCGGATTTGATAGGCAGGGGCGCGGGAGATTCGGAGTCCGGAGAGGAGTTCGGCACCTCGGAGTCACGGGCTTTGCGAAGGATAGGGATGGTGTTCGGCTCAATCGCCGTAGAGATCGTAGCCCCCGAGGCGGTGTTTAGCCACTCGTCCTCAACAGGCGAACTCGGCCCCGAACTAGGCGTTGGAATGGACGTTGGTGCGGCTTCCAGGGTACTGTCCAGCAGTAGAGCTAGATCATACCCATCGAGACAGTGCAGCGCGCTTGGCTGTGGCTCGAATCCGTCGAAGATCAAGTCTCCGCGGATGTCAGCCGTGTAGTTCAAACTCCCAAATCTGACCTGATGGCCAGGGGTGTGGCTTTCAATCTGCTCTAGATGGCCAAGTGAATTGGCCCACAGTGCAAAGCCGCCGAATACGAAGATCTGTCTGGGGAGAAAAGTCTTGCCCTGGACCGCGTCGTTGTTGATGATCGAAGAAGCCATCGAGCCTAAAGGTGACGACACATAGGAACTCTCAATGAAAGCACCAATGTCGGTGTCAAAACCGGCGGATCTCGGGTAGGGGATCCCGAACTGTGCATCTAGGCGGATGGTAACAGGAGACAAGGGACACGATGTTTTTACCCAGGTTCGGGCCCTCTCGGTGGAGGTAAAACCCTACTCCTGCTTGATTAAATTAATGATATGGGTAGTACAAGAGTAGATCTACCACGAGATCAAAGAGGCTAAACCCTAGAAGCTAGCCTATGGTATGATTGTTATTCGTCCTACGGACTAAAACCCTCCAGTTTATATAGACACCGGAGAGGGCTAGGGTTACACAGAGTCGGTTACAATGGTAGGAGATCTACATATCCATATTGCCAAGCTTGCCTTCCATGCCAAGGAAAGTCCCATCCGGACACGGGACGGAGTCTTCAATCTTGTATCTTCATAGTCCAGGAGTCCGGCCAACGGTGATAGTCCGGCCATCCGGACACCCCCTAATCCAGGACTCCCTCACTAGCCCTCTCCAATGTCTATATAAACCGGAGGGTTTTAGTCCGTAGGACGAATAACAATCATACCATAGGCTAGCTTCTAGGGTTTAGCCTCTTTGATCTCGTGGTAGATCTACTCTTGTACTACCCATATCATCAATATTAATCAAGCAGGAGTAGGGTTTTTACCTCCATCGAGAGGGCCCGAACCTGGGTAAAAACATCGTGTCCCTTGTCTCATGTTACCATCCGCCTAGACGCACAGTTCGGGACCCCCTACCCAAGATCCGCCGGTTTTGACACCGACACCTCCCAAGAAAGATTAGGGCTTGGCGGCTGCTCCGTATCGTAAAACGTGATGAATCTTTTGCTCTGATTTTTTTCTCCCTGAACATGAATATATGGAGTTGGAGTTGAGGTCGGTGGAGCTTCAGGGGGCCCATGAAGCAGTGGGCACACCCTAGGGGGGGCGCCCCCACCCTCGTGGACAGGGTGTGGGCCCCCTGACGTTGATTCTTTCACAAATATTTTTTGTTAATTACAAAAGGTTGCTCCGTGGATTTTCAGGTCATTCCGAGAACTTTTATTTCTGCACAAAAATAACACCATGGTAGTTCTGCTGAAAATAGTGTTAGTCCGGGTTAGTTCCATTCAAATCATGCAAGTTAGAGTCCAAATCAAGGGCAAAAGTGTTTGGGAAAGTAGATACGACAGAGACGTATCAACTCCCCCAAGCTTAAACCTTTGCTTGTCCTCAAGCAATCCAGTTGACAAGAAAGTGATAAAGAAAAACTTTTACAAACTCTGTTTGCTCTTGTTGTTGTAAATATGTAAAGCCAGCATTCAGGTTCTCAACAAAGATTATGAACTAACCATATTCACAGTAACACTTAGGTCTCATGTTTACTCATATCAATGGCATAATCAACTAGCGAGCAATAAAAATAAATCTCGGATGACAACACTTTCTCAAAACAATCATAACATTACATAACAAGATGGTATCTCGCTAGCCCTTTCTAAGACAACAAAACATAAATGCAGAGCACATTTAAAGATCAAGGACTGACTAAACATTGTAATTCATGGTAAAAGAGATCCAGTCATAGTCATACCCAATATAAATTAATAGTAATGCATGCAAATGACAGCGGTGCTCTCCAGCGGGTGCTTTTTAGTAAGAGGGTGATGACTCAACATAAAAGTAAATAGATAGGCCCTTCGCAGAGGGAAGCAGGGATTTGTAAATGTGCCAGAGCTCGATTTTGAAATAGAGATAAATAATATTTTGACTAGTATACTTTCATTGTCAACATAACAACCAAGATATATCGATATCTTCCATGCTACACACATTATAGGCGGTTCCCAAACAGAATGGTAAACTTTATACTCCCCCTCCACCAACAAGCATCAATCCCTGGCTTGCCCGAAACAACGGGTCCCTCCAACTAACAAAAATCCTAGGGGAGTTTTGTTTGCATTTATTTTGATTTGATTTGAGCATGGGTCTAGGCATCCCGGTGACCATCCATTTTCTCGTGAATGAGGAGCGGAGTCCACTCCTCTTGAGAATAACCCGCCTAACATGGAAGATACAGACAGCCCTAGTTGATACATGAGCTATTCGAGCATACAAAATAGAATTTTATTTGAAGGTTTAGAGTTTGGCACATACAAATTTACTTGGAACGGCAGGTAGATACCACATATAAGAAGATATGGTGGACTCATATGGAATAACTTTGGGTTTTATGGAAGTGGATGCACAAGCAGTATTCCCGCTTAGTACAAGTGAAGGCTAGAAGGAGACTGGGAAGCGACCAACTAGAGAGCGACAACAGTCATGAACATGCATTAAAATTAATCAACACTGAGTGCAAGCATGAGTAGGATATAATCCACCATGAACATAAATACCGTGAAGGCTATGTTGATTTTGTTTCAACTACATGCGTGAACATGTGCCAAGTCAAGTCACTCAAATCATTCAAAGGAGGATACCACCCTATCATACCACATCACAACCATTTTAATAGCATGTTGGCACGCAAGTTAAACCATTATAAACTCCTAGCTAATCAAGTATGGCATAAGCAACTATAATCTCTAATTGTCATTGCAAACATGTTTATTCATAATAAGCTGAATCAGAAACGATGAATTAATTATATTTACAAAAACAAGATAGGTCGAGTTCATACCAGCTTCTCTCATCTCAATCAGTCCATCATATATCGTCATTATTGCCTTTCACTCGCATGACCGAACGGTGTGAATAATAATAATAGTGCACATGCATTGGACTAAGCTGGAATCTATAAGCATTCAATTCAACGGAGAAGACAAGGTAATATGGCTCTTGTTTAAATCAATAATAATTCATATAAGAGCCTACTTCAACATTTTCATTAGGGTCTTCTCCTCTCGACCCCCAAAGAAAAGAAAAGAAATAAAACTATTTACACGGGAAAGCTCCCAACAAGCAAAAGAAGAACGAGAAATCTTTTTGGGTTTTCTTTTAGTTACTACTACTACAAGTCATGGAAAGTAAACTAACTAATTTTTTGGGTTTTCTTAAGGTTATTCAAACACACAAGAAGAAAGCAATAAAAAGAAAATAAACTAGCATGGATAGTACAATGAAAAAGTATGAGCACCGACAACTAGCATGAGTGTGTGAAACATGAATGTAATGTCAATGAGAAATACGTACTCCCCCAAGCTTAGGCTTTTGTCCTAAGTTGGTCTATGCCCATGGATCGAGGCTACTCTCTCCGGTGTATTGAGGAGTATCGTCTGAGTGCCACTGGCGGGCGATCTCCTTCGGATCCCACTAATAGAAGGATTGTCGATAAGGGTCAAGTGGTGGTTCCGGCTCAGGCTCTGGAGCTGGTGTCTGGCCCGGTACGCGTGAACGGCCTCCGACAAGATGAGGTACGTGCTTGCAGATAATCCAAACAAAGAGGGTGCAGGCAAGATAATAGTCTCACTGTGAGTTTTATGAAATCCCAAATTATACTTAAGCATCTTCTCATCATTTTTAACAATAAACTCATGTGCTACCATACTCTTATAATCTAGAAAGGTAGGGGGCAACAACTTTTCTTCTTTCTCATAATGCTTAATAGGTATCCTGAAGTGTTTAGCAAGGCGTGAAGCATAGATACCTCCAAAGATGGGGACCTTTGTACGGTTCAGACTTAATCGTTTAGCAACAATAGCGGCTAAACTAACAGTGTTATCACGAAATAAAGCATGTCACAAAATAACAATATCAAGAACACTAAGGTTTCCACAGTTCCCGCGACAATTTAAGCATCTACTAGCAAATATTGCAAAGTAATGTAGAACAGGAAAGTGTATGCTAGTAATTCTTGCATCGGAAACCTTCCTCGTTTCCCCTACAGTAATCATATCAATAAATCCATCCACATCTCTATGATGTGGTTCCTCTATGCTGCCCTTGAAGGGTACCTTGCAAACCGCACAAAATTCGCATAGTGACATCTCCCTAACCTCATCATATAAATGAAACTCCACTGAAGGTGGTGATTTCTTAGAGTGAAAGTAAAATTTTTGCATGAAAGTATTAGTGAGTAAGAGATACTATTCGAGCTGGTCGTGGAGGAAGTCGGTGAGGCCCGCATCATCAGCCAAAGAGTAAAAATCATCATGAATCCCGGCTGCTCTCAAGAACTCATCACAAGGCCATTCACACGGCCAAACTTCCGCGACACAAGGGAGATTGTACTTGGGCTTTTTATTCTCCTTACTTTGTTTATCCTTCGAGCTTCGGCTAGAAGAGCCCCTCAAAATCTCTTCATCATTTTCTGAAAATTTCTGAAATTTTTAGCAATTCAAAATAAAAGTGAACCAAACTCAACAAAATTGATAGCAACTACTCCCACAAGTGCCTAGAGACTATATCATGCATTAGAACTACTTGGGACCAAGTAAATTTGACATGCAAGCTCAAGAACAGGGTCACCTTAGCAGCAAGAATTTACAATGAATAAAGCACTAGAACAAAAACTAATTGGACCATTGGAGGAGTCACATACCAAAGAACAATCCTCCAAAGCAGTTTTGTGAATGGAGCTTTGAGCAAGGAGACCGAAAATGGCAGCAAGATGAGCTAGAACTTCTGCTTGAGCTGGTTGGTGATTTTTTTGGGAGGAAGAAGAAGAGTATGGGTGCAGGAATAAGTGGAGGGGGACACCATGGGCCCACGAGGCAGGGGCGCGCCCTAGGGGGGTGGGCGCTCCCTGGACCCTCGTGGCCAGGTGCTTGCTCCCCCTGCTATGCTCTCAGTGCCAGATATTCTCAAATATTCTAGAAAAAATCATATTTAATTTTTAGGGAATTTGGAGAACTTTTATTTTCGGGGTATTTTTTATTGCATGGATAATTCAGAAAATAGACAGAAAATAGTATTTTTGCTTTATTTATTCCAAATAACAGAAAGTAAAAGAATGGTACAGAAGGTTGTGCCTTCTAACTTCATCCATCTCATGCTCATCAAAAGGAATCCACTAACAAGGTTGATCAAGTCTTCTTAGCAAACTCATTCTGAATCGCATGAAACCGGAGAAATTTCAAATAACACTAGTTTACCTCAACGGGGATATGCACATCCCCAATAATAAGAATATCATATTTCTTATTGACAGTAGGAAGAGGAAATTCAAAACCTCCAATAATAATCGATGGAATTTTTCCAATAGAATTGATACTGTGAACTTGAGGTTGTTTCCTCGGAAAGTGTACAGTATGCTCATTACCATTAACATGAAAAGTGACATTGCCTTTGTTGCAATAAATAACAGCCCCCGCAGTATTGAAAAAGGGTCTACCAAGGATAGTTGACATACTATCATCCTCGGGAATATCAAGAATAACAAAGTCTGTTAAGATAGTAACGTTTGCAACCACAACAGGCACATCCTCACAAATACCGACAGGTATAGCAGTTGATTTATCGGCCATTTGCAAAGATATTTCAGTAGGTGTCAACTTATTCAATTCAAGTCTATGATATAAAGAGAGGGGCATAACACTAACACTGACTCCAAGATCACAGAAAGCAGTTTTAACATAGTTTCTTTTAATGGAGCATGGTATAGTTGGTACTCCTGGATCTCCAAGTTTCTTAGGTGTTCCACCTTTAGAAGTATAGTTAGCAAGCATGGTGGAACTTTTAGCTTCCGGTATCTTTCTTTTATTTTTAATAATATGTTTCATGTACTTAGCATAAGGATTCACTTTAAGCATATCAGTAAAACGCATACGCAAAAAGATAGGTCTAATCATTTCAGCAAAGCGCTCAAAATCCTCATCATCCTTTTTCTTGGATGGTTTAGGAGGAAAAGGCATGGGTTTCTGAACCCTTGGTTCTCTTTCTTTACCGTGCTTCCTAGCAACGAAGTCTCTTTTATCATAACGTTGATTCTTTGATTGTGGATTATCAAGATCAACAGCAGGTTCAACCTCTACATCATTGTTATTGCTAGGTTGAGCATCAACATGAACATTATCATTAACATTATCACTAGGTTCATGTTCATCACCAGATTGTGTTTCAGCATCAGAAATAGAAATATCATTGGGATTCTCAGGTGTGTCTACAACAGGTTCACTAGAAGCATGCAAAGTCTTATCATTTTTCTTTTTCTTCTTTTTAGAAGGACTAGGTGCATCTACATTATTTCTCTGAGAATCTTGCTCAATTCTCTCAGGGTGGCCCTCAGGATACAAAGGTTCCTGAGTCATTTTACCCCCTCTAGTTGCTACTCTAACAGCAAAGTCATGTTTATTATTATTCAATTCATTGAGCAAATCATTTTGAGCCTTAAGCACTTGTTCTACTTGAGTGGTAACCATAGACGCATGTTTACTAATGAGTTTAAGTTCACCTTTAACTCTAGACATATAATCACTCAAGTGTCCAATCATATAAGCATTACTTTTCAATTGTCTACCAACATAAGCATTGAAATTTTCTTGTTTAGCCATACAGTCATCAAATTCATCCAGGCATTGGCTAGCAAACTTAGTAGACGTGATTTCAACTTTATCATATTTATAGAGAGAATTTACCTTTACTACCTGTGTTGGGTTATCAAGACCATGTGTTTCTTCAACATGTGGTAAATTAAGGCCATGTATTTCTTCAACAGGAGGTAAATCCTTAACATCTTCAACTTTAATACCCTTTTCTTTCATAGATTTCTTTGCCTCTTGCATATCTTCGGGACTAAGAAATAGAATACCCCTTTTTTGGAGTTGGCTTAGGAGTTGGTTCAGGAAGTGTCCAATTGTTTTCATTAGTCAACATATTATTTAATAACAATTCCACTTGATCAACAGTTCTTTCCCTGAAAACACAGCCATCACAACTATCCATGTGGTCTCTGGAAGCATCGGTTAGTCCATTATAAAAGATATCAAGTATTTCATTTTTCATAAGAGGATGATTAGGCAAAGCATTGAGTAATCAAAGAAGCCTCCCCCAAGCTTGTGGGAGACTCTCTTCTTATATTTGCACAAAATTATATATTTCCCTTAAGGCAGCTTGTTCCTTATGAGCGGGGAAATATTTAGCAAAGAAGTAATAAATCATATCCTGGGGACTACGCACACAACCAGGATCAAGATAGTTAAACCAAGTTTTAGCATCACCCTTTAATGAGAACGGAAATATCTTAAGGATATAGTAGTAGCGAGTTTTCTCATCATTAGTGAAGAGGGTGGCTATATCATTCAATTTAGTAAGATGTGCCACAACAGTTTCAGATTCATAGACATAAAAAGGATCAGATTCAACCAAATTAATTATCTCAGGGTCGACAGAGAAATCATAATCCTTATCAGTAACACAGATAGGTGAAGTAGCAAAAGCAGGGTCATATTTCATTCTAGCATTCAGAGACTTCTATTTCAGCTTAGCTAATAACTTCTTAAGATCAGATCTATCATTGCAAGCAAGAAAATCTCTAGCAGTTTCTTCATCCATAACATAACCCTCAGGCACAACAGGCAATTCATATTTAGGGGGAGAATCTGCATCATCACTTTCATCAATATTATCAGTTTTAATAGTTTCATTCTCTCTAGCCCTAGCAAGTTGTTCATCAAGAAATTCACCTAATGGCACATTGGTATCAAGCATAGAAGTAGTTTCATCATAAGTATCATGCATAGAAGAAGTGGCATCATCAATAACATGCGACATATCAGAATTAATAGCAGAAGCAGGTTTAGGTGTCACAAGCTTACTCATAACAGAAGGAGAATCAAGTGCAGAGCTAGATGGCAGTTCGTTACCTCCCCTCGTAGTTGAGGCAAAAATCTTAGTTCTTTCGTCTTTCAAAATCCTCATTGTGATCAGCAGATATAAATCCCAAGTGACTCAAAGAATAGAGCTATGCTCCCCGGCAACGGCGCCAGAAAATAGTCTTGATAACCCACAAGTATAGGGGATCGCAATAGTTTTCGACGCTAGAGTATTCAACCCAAATTTATTGATTTGACACAAGGGGAGCCAAAGAATATTCTCAAGTATTAGCAGTTGAGTTGTCAATTCAAGCACACCTGGATAACTTAGTATCTGCAACAAAGTATTTAGTAGCAAAGTAGTATGGAAGTAACAGTAACAGTGGCAAAAGTAATAGTAGCAGTTTTGTAGTAATTGTAACAGCATCATTAGTAAAGTAACTAAGCAAAGAGCAATATGTGAAAAGCTCGTAGGCATTGGATCAGTGATCGATAATTATGTCGGATGCGATTCCTCATGTAATAGTTATAACATAGGGTGACACAGAACTAGCTCCAGTTCATCAATGTAATGTAGGCATGTATTCCGAATATAGTCATACGTGCTTATGGAAAAGAACTTGCATGACATGTTTTGTCCTACCCTCCCGTGGCAGTGGTGTCCTATTGGAAACTAAGGGATATTAAGGCCTGCTTTTAATAGAGTATCGGACCAAAGCATTAACACTTAGTGAATACATGAACTTCTCAAACTACGGTCATCACCGGTAAGTATCCCGATTATTGTCACTTCGGGGTTAACGGATCATAACACATAATAGGTGACTATAGACTTGCAAGATAGGATCAAGAACTCACATATATTCATGAAATTATAATAGGTTCAGATCTGAAATCATGGCACTCGGGCCCTAGTGACAAGCATTAAGCATAGCAAAGTCATAGCAACATCAATCTCAGAACATAGTGGATACTAGGGATCAAACCCTAACAAAACTAACTCGATTACATGGTAAATCTCATCCAACCCATCACCGTCCAGCAAGCCTACGATGGAATTACTCACGCACGGCGGTGAGCATCATCAAATTGGTGATGGAGGATGGTTGATGATGACGACGGCGACGGATTCCCCTCTTCGGAGCCCCGAACGGACTCCACAGCCCTCCCGAGAGAGATTAGGGCTTGGCGGCGGCTCCGCATCGTAAAACGTGATGAATCTTTTTCTGTGATTTTTCTCCCCAAACGAGAATATATGGAGTTGGAGTTGAGGTCGGTGGAGCTTCAAGGGGCCCACGAGGCAGGGGGGCGCGCCCCCCACCCTCGTGGACAGGGTGTGGGCCCCCTAACATTGATTCTTTCGCCAATATTTTTTTTAATTCTAAAAAGTTGCTCCATGGATTTTCAGGTCATTCCGAGTACTTTTATTTCTGCACAAAAATAACACCATGGCAGTTTTGCTGAAAACATCATCAGTCCGGGTTAGTTCCATTCAAATCATGCAAGTAGAGTCCAAAACAAGGGCAAAAATGTTTGGAAAAGTAGATACGACGAAGACGTATCATACTCCTTTCGATAAGTAAGAGTGTTAAAACCAATGAGGAGCAAAGGAATCAATAAGCGGCTTTCCGCAAGGTATTCTCTGCAAGTGCTATAGGATTGTTGTGACAGATAATTTTATAGAAAGATAATTGGTAACAAGTGACAAGTAACAAAAGTAACAAGGTGCAACAAGGTGGCACAATCCTTACTATTATTAAGGACAAGCTGGAAGTACTTCTCATAGTGATTTAAGTGTTCTCGAGGACACGAGTGTTTCATCTAGTTACTTTCACCATGATTCACTAACTCACGTTCATTGCTTTGATAAGTTGTCATGTGGGTGGACCAGAGCTAAGGTGTTGTTCTTAATTAAACAAACAATCTACTTATGATTACCCTCTCGCAAGCATCCGCAAATACAAGAGAAGAATTAAGATAAATCTAACCATCGCATTAAACAAAAGGAGCCAAAACAGCCCCTTACGGAACAACTCGGAAACTAGGATTTAAGTTTCCGTCACTCCCGCAACCCATCATCCACAAAGCCTGCCCCTAGTCCCAAACATGGTGAAGTGTCATGTAGTCGACATTCACACAACACCACTAGAGGAAGAACAACATAACATATCATCAAAACATTGAACAAACACCAACTTTGCATGATTACTTATAACAAGCCTTATCCCATACCCTCAAGAACAAACAGAATTGTGTTCATAATCATAGGATATAAATATGTGATTAACAATCTAATAATATAATTTTACAACAAGTATACCAACTAGCATCAACTACAAGATGTAATCAACACTACTAGCACCCCAGGTACCAATCTGATGTTTGATACAAACATTGAATACAAGAGATGAACTAGGGTTTGGAGATGAGATGATGCAAATGAAGATGTTGATGGAGATGAGTCCTCCCACAATGAGAGGAACATTGGTGATGACGATGGCTTCGATTTCCCCCTCCTGGTGGGAAGTATCCCTGGCGGAATAGCTCCGCGGGAGAGCAAAATTGCTTCGCCTATGGTCTTCCTCGAGACGGCGTCGGCTGGTCCCAAAAGTCTTATTCTTATGTTTTCCAGGGAAAATGGCTTCATATAGTAGAAAATGGGCATCGGTGGAGCCCACAAGCTCAGGTGGCGCACCTAGGGGGTAGGGCGCACCCCTGGATTGTGGCCCCACTGAGGGTCCTCTCAAGTACTTCTTTCGGCAAGTGTTTTTTATATATTCCAAAATAATTCTCTATAAAATTTTCAGGTCATTTGGAGCTCCGAAGAATAGTTATCTCTACTATAACTTTTTCATGCCAGAATTCCAGCTGCCGACAATCTCCCTCTTTTGATGTATCTTGCATTTTAAGAGAGAAAAGGCATTAAAATTGCATCATAAATGGAATATAACTTGAAAACAACAAAAATAGTAGTAGGAAAACATGATGCAAAATGGACAAATCACCTACCCAGGCTTTCTGCCCACCTTGCTATTCACCCCACTCCCCATGCCTATTTCTGGCTATTGGCCAGGTTGCCCAGATGCTCTGTATCCCTCGCCAGGCATGTGACGCCTCATCTACTAGCAAGTCAACTGCTTTTGATTTTCAGCCACCCGCTTGTTTGATATAGTCAATGTGGCCACCGTGCAAAAAAAAAGAAGTTGAAATAAACTCCCGACAGAGGATGAACCGAGCAACCTTTATTCAATGATGAAAAAGAACAAAGCAATACCCAGCACACAACATGCCAACTAAACTCCAAAACAAACATGCTAACTAAATGGAGTGCATGGAGGCCAAGAGTTGCGATTACAAGAGCGGTAGGTCAGGCTGATAGCCAAATTGTTCACCAACGGTGAAAATTCCCTGTTGCATGGAGGGAACACACAGAGAATCAAGAACCCACTCAAAAGGACTCGCGTAACACATGGCTGACACTGCCACAACCACGCTAAAATAAATTGAGTTCCTATACAACAAAATACTATCATAGGTATATTCCCTGAGCACAAACCATATAAACCCTGGAAAAATTGATGTCTTGCAAGGCAACTTGCTCATAAGCATGGATGCCACCTTGAAAGGTAATTCTCCAACAAATTTTCTCTGCGCCAACGGAGTGACGCCATCCCCAGGTAGCTCGATCTCTACCACTAACGAGCAAAGTCCCATCATCAGCAATCTACAGACGTAAGAAAGCACAGTGAAATCAAATCATGCTGCTAGCAACTCCAAAACAGGTATCACAAAAGATACAACGGAACACATTGTGTACTCACGAATCAACAAGAAAATGTAACAAGCTGCAACAAGAAATCACACATGACAACAACATGTGGATGAACGAATAGGAATAAAAAAGTTGATTAGGCACACAAAGGGAATCAAAATGTACAAAAACAAAGAAAACTGCAAACCTTAACGCAACAAAGCAGACGCTCAGCAATCACGAGGAAAACCTGCACAACAAACAGGTTACACACCAGACATTCAAACAAACATACAACACATAAATACAAGCAAGATCAGATCTGCCAGTATAAGCAAGGACAACACAATATGACGGCCAACTAAAAGGACAAGAAGGGCCATCAAGAATCTCGAGTAGTCAAGAAGGCAAGGAACCTAGAGTCGAAAAAACAATCAAATCACACACATTTAACCAAACAACGCACCGCCTCAAATAGAAATAGATGCGTCTATGAACAAGTGGAGCGCCATGCCTTTCCTGGCCAAAACATAAGAATGGAAACAAAATCATGTTGAGAAAAGACATGGATCAGGCACAAGGTATAGGAGAACCAAACCCTAACATCAGCTAACATGGTGGACATACGTGGGGTAGAAGGTGTGAAGTGACGGCCGTGAAGGAAAGCGTCGCACAAAAAAGAAGATGATATAGGGAAATAGAGCGGACTAAAAGGACCGTGTCACCCTTGTAGCATAACATGAATGGATAACAAGACAACCAAGAAGCAACAACGGGTGAGTTGGTAACATGTGAGACCAGGAATATATGAGCCCAGGACTAGCGACAGGGAAACTAGTGCAACCAACCAAATAGAAGTCAACCCCTACGTAGAAAAAGTATCATCCAGCAAAAAGAGGGAGAAAATAGGAATATAACCCTCCAACTTCCTCCAATATAGTTGCCTAGGGTTTGGCCCGCAATGACCCCACATACATCATTACGAACCTAGCAGCGAGTACATCTTTTACCAGGCAGACTGGATATACAACTGCCACAACCAATGGTAGTATGAAGAAAGCATGTATAGAACGAACCAGAATCAAATTGCCGCACGAGGACGCGGTGCAACAAGAGAAAAGATCACCGCAATCTAATGGGGCAAGAGCAAAAAAACAAAGGATGCTCGCCCATCACAAACCAAGCCGAATGGAACTTAGAAACTAGTCAAAACGGAAAGACAAAGAAATGGGCACACACCAATACAAACAGAATAGTCACGCCAACGAGAGAGAGAAGGGCACATGATTAAAACCGATCCAGGCCTGATGCGCCGACTAGAAACAACCAGGTAAGAACAACAGCATGGCACTTGATTACATCTGAAACCCCAAACGAGGCATATACTCATAATAGGAACCACATGAGCAGAAAGAAATCAAGATGACCGATCAGATAATTCTCGAGTCGGTGAAGGGTGCAATCAAAGAACACGTGCATCACATGTACACAGAACACACTAGACGGCCAGACCACATCATCGAGAAGTTGGACAGACGTTCCAAAACACGCCATCCGGCCAAGACATGCAACGGCAAGAGGTCGTGCCACAACCCGACACCCACCCCACATGACACAAAGAAAATGGGGCAGAGCAAAACGATCGACCAGTCTAGGGGAAGAGCACGACCAGAGGGCACGTGCAACACACACGCACACTGAACAAGACAGACGGCTAGACCATGGTGTCCAGAAGTCGGGCACACATTCCAAAACACATCATCCAATAAGGTGCCGCGACGACAAGAGGCCGGGTAGCCAAAGCACCTATGAATCCGAACGATACCAACAGGTGAAAGCGCCCCACAAGGGCCCAAACATGCAAGCCAACCATGAGGGCCATCTAGCCAGGGGCCGCGATGGCAAGCTAGACGACCGTGAGGGCCATCCGGACAGGGGCGCGATGACAAGAGGCCAGGAAGCCAAAGCCCCTCACACCGGGATGAGACCAATGGGTGAAAGCGCCCCACGGGAACTAAAACATGAGGGCATGAGGTCAGGCAGACCTCCTCGTCCGCCAACACATGAAGCTTGTCGGTAGTTTTCTCGTGTCTCCCTCGTCTGCCCCTGTGGGTGGCCAGGGGAAACCCTAGCCGCCGCCAGCTAGAGGCCTCTCCCCCACCTCCCCTACTCCTCGCCGCCACCTAAGGGCGCCGCCGCTACGAAGCCTGGCTGGCGTCGGTGGCGGCGGGGCCATTTTTTCCCTCCTCCACTGCTGCTCTGCGGCGCGGGACGCGGCATGCGGGTGAGGAGCGAGGCGCTCGCGCAGGGTGGCTTGGTGGTGGCGCGTGGCCAGCTGTTTTGTGGGCGCGGCGGTGCAACGGTGCGGTGCCGGCTGCGCGGAATTTCTGGTGGGACGTGCTGGCGCGTTGGGGAGGTGGGCCGGCTAGCTGCGGCGGCGGCTCAATCAGATCCAAGCATATGGCGACGAGGGTTGCGGCAGCGCGGGATCGCTGGTTGGGGTCGCTGGCCTGGGTCAAATATGGCCGTGGCTGGTTGTTGGACGTGTTCGTGATGCCCGGTGACTGACCCATGGTCATCGGGTTGCGCACGGCGCGGTGGCGCGTGCGCCCACCGACAACTAGGCAGATCTCGACGGGTTCTTCTGATCACGTCGGGATTCAACCCTGGTCTAGGTCCTTGACACCGCGAGCAACTCCGAGGGAAACCCTAGATCTCATTGATCAAGCAATGACAATGCTTTTGTATCATAGTCCCTCTTGAGGGCATCGCCTTTGGAGTTTGCTCAGGTGGAAGGGACCAGTGATGCCAGTGGCGTACGGACTGGTGGCGCGCCTGCCGATGAAAATCACGCCGACTTCGGTCATGGCAGACGATGGCGGCGTCCCCGATGTCGCTCCCTTGTTGAGGCATCGTCGTTGCAGTTTGTGTCATCAGGCTCGGGATGCTCCAGAGGAAACCCTAGATCTGGGTCTCCCGGATCGGACGATGACAGCACCTTTTGGTGTCGTTCGCCCTCCTGGGGACATCATTTTGGAGCAAGTGCTGGCTGGAGGGAACTAGAGGAGGAGCGGTATTCCATCTACCGCAAGGCCGACGACGGATCTCGACGGCTTGGCGCTGCGGAGTTTCGGCGACGGGCGTGGGCGGATGGATACATGTAGGTGGTGGCGCCGTGGTGGTGTCGATGGCAGGCCTGACAAGGTCGGTGCGTCAGTAACTGCTCCGGAGATGGACCAACGGAAGATGGTGGCGGCAACTTATGAGAGTGCGCCGGACAGGTGTGTGACACAGTCCCGGTATGTGGCTGGGCTGGGGCATCTGGCTTTAGATGTTAGGGTTTGGTGCGATGTCTGTTTGGTATTCGTCTCAGATATTCGGCACCCCTTCATCAAGGGCATAGGAGTAGCGATAGATGTTGTCAAGATGGTGGCTTCAAATATACTGATGTATTACTTTGTAAGGTCTTTGAGAATAATTAAGAAAGTGGCTGCATGCATCTCCTAGATGCAGAGGCCGGGGGTGTATCCTCCTTTTCAAGAAAAAGAGGTTGGGCAGACAAAGCAGCTCCACATCCAAACGAGCAGCGCCCCCATCAGACCCCACCACCTTGAAAAGGAAGCAGGCCAACCTGGCAGCCGACATGCCCTCACCCGGTGGCCGACATGCCAACCTAGTTCAGCTGGCATGGACGCTGACAGGACAACCAGGCCTCACCCGACGCATGTGGAGCAACACATGAGACGGTGCACGTAGGCACAACGAAAACGACAACAGAAAGGTGGTCCCTTGCGTGCCCGCGATCGAGACGTCATGGACTCCCGAGGAAATCGACTGGGTGCGGAACGCTCAAGGAAATCGGATGGCCTGGAGCGCGCCAGACAAGCATCAGCGCAAGGCGCATGTGGAACAAGCAGCGCGGAGGGCACTCGTGAGTGTCGGTAACCCCAGGAGACGGGTACTCCAGAATCCTTTATAAGATTAATGTCTCCATTGCCAGCGGCGAGGTATTTTCGGGCACCACCTCTCATTATTGTTTTCGAGGACCCCTCGTTAGGTTGTAAGATTGGTGGCGAATCAATACAGACCAATTGACAAACCACTAAATTTCCCACTCATGTTCCAAATAGACTAAGACGGTGTCAGTAAAAGTACGATCCAATATGTTAAATATTTTTTCATCTAAAGATAACTCAATTGGGTTGATGATTATCTCAGTGACATGACAAATTTCTGTACGACTATTAAGAAATGACCATGGGACCGGCCTAAAGGCTGAACAATTATCCGGCTATGACCGAGCTAGCTTTCTGATCTATCACGCCAATTCTTCGTCCAACGGCTGGAACTTAATATTTTGTGTCTTCCACTGTACCAAAATAAATATGGATGTAAGATAATGAGGTAGCCTGGGCATGTAAAATCAGCTGTCTTGAGAGAGAAAACGACCTTTTGAGAGGTACACCTGACCTCCACAAGCTTTGCGTAGGTTTCTCCACTTATCCTGCACCATCGATCAGACAATGTGATCCACTAACGTGTGCCAGCAAACTTACAAATGCACCTCTCATCCAAAAAAGAAACTCGAATATGTAAAGGTATCTAGTATTTACAGGCAAAATATCGCCTAACTCCACTTTGATCCACACAATTATAAAAACTCACAAACAGAAAAGCACATATTGCATATCATGGAATATTTATATTGATATTTCAAAATACATAAATATGTAATGGATGTTCTATTGCCTATCAAAAAAGCAGAAACTATTTATTCCAGAATTAGATGATTTTCCTAGTTGTCATAGACAAGGAAGAATCTACTTAGTTGCATCCAAACTAGCCCATAAGAAAACTCCAAACAATATCAATTTAATAAATCCAATAGGCTCGATAAAAGTATTATATGGAACATAATCCTTCATGATTTATATGGGAACTACTTGAATCAAAGAGGTCATGTACCTTCAGATGTACTGCCGTTCGAACCGATTTTTTGAAGTAATGTTTCTTCACTTTTGTCCATTTCCCCTCGCCATATCTACGGATACCTTTAAGCAGTTTGGTCACCTCGTCACATGTCCATCGCTCATTGTTTTTTCTACCTCGAGATTTCGTGCTCTTACTCCCAACATGCAACTGTCCTACGCCCTGTGGGTTCTGTTAAACACCAGAGAAATTATGGACACTTTTTTACCCGTGGCTGGGTGATAAAACAAATCTATGTACTTGAAGAATTCAAAACTAAAATGTAAAATCCATGTAGAGAATATTCTTGCATGTGGAACTATTGGCTGAATTTTTACATGAAAAATAAACTTGTCTTGTCCTAAGAGAAGGTTACACGCTTCAGCAAACCTTGTTTGGTTGATCTCTTTGCATGTTTCTTCTTTTATAAATAACTTATAGATAAAGCAAAGAAAGATCAGAAGTGACAAAGGAACACGTCAAAATTAACCTGGGGCAGACCATGGTCTCATGGGAGGTATGACGGTCAAAAAGGTCACCAGCAGTGTGCTAGCGAGAAGGTACTTACGCTTAAGTAAAACGACTCCCTCTGTTCCTAAATATAAGTCTTTCTAAAGATTTCAATAGGGACTACATACGAAGCAAAAGAGTGAATCTACAAACTAAAATATGTCTATATACATCCGTACGTAGTCCATAGCGAAATATCTAAAAGGTCTTATATTCAGAAACGGAGGGAGTAGATAACACCCGCGTGTTGCTGCGGAAATGTATACCAGTGAAATTATCAAAAATAGGAGTAGAATATTTGTCGGAGCTAGTTCCGGCAGATCCTTCGATAGGGTATCCCGACAAGGTGAGTAGATTGGAGGGAAAACAGGAGACTCGATTTATCCAGATCCATGCCCTCCTTACGTGGTAAAACATTACTCCTATTGGTGTATATTGCTATGTCGGTCGAGGGTATTGGGCCAAGTCTCTCCACATGGAGCTGTGTTGGCTGCCCAACATCAACCCATAAGTCCAACACATGTCAGTTGTTGATCTTCGTTGCATCCAACAGTTGTGAGTGCTTCCTGGTGAAGGGAGTAGAGAAGAAAACCCCAGCCACTCCACCCCTAGTAGTGGTGGCCGACATTATGAGAGTGAGAGAGAAAACAAGATAGGCACACAGCCTTATAGATAAGAGGAAGAAAAAGAAGTGGAGGTTCTGCCAGATTTGCTGCATCTGACTAGACAGTGCTCAAGCTGGTGATTGGTGGCTCAAACGTGCTTGGATTGACCCAAAACTTGGTGAGCTTGTCCTTACTTTGATTACTTCAATATAGTTAGCTGGTTTGACGATTGGGTCAATGGAGCACCAGATTTGAGAGTGGTTTTGTCAACTCCGACTACTCCAGTTTAAGAAAAGAGTAGTTTTGAGAGACGAACAGTTTGGGTATGCAAACGGTGTCCAATTCAGCTGCATATTTGAGGGGATCTCAAGAACTCGTGTGTCTACTTGTCTGCAAAATTTGGTACTATTTTGTTTAGCAGTTCAAGAGTAGTTTGCAAACCACCGAAAGGGACAGAAGGTGTATAAACTCTACTTTGTTGATATCTTGCCTCTTGTGGTTGCCGGTTGGCAACTTGGAGAGTATGGTGTAAATCTCAATCTCCCTAGAGGTCCTAGAGAAGACTTTGTACTCACCATTCTCATATTAAACTTGTGCGGAGCGGTCGGTCCATAGCCGTAGTTTTTTACTTCTCAAGTTGAGGAGGTTTTTCCATGTTAAATCCCGTGCCACATGTGCATATTGTTTGCGTTATTCCATTGCTTACTTGTTGGTTGAAGTTGTCCTAAAAGTTCACTCCAATTGAAGGAGGTTGTGTAGTGTGCATATTTGTCGTATCGGTGAATTTGTGCATCACATCTTTGATGTCCAGCCCCAACAAAGTGGCATTATAGTTTTGGCTTGCTTGTGCTGATTGCTGAGTTTCTTTTGGTGAAAGATTGAAGTGAATGCCAACAGGATGATATCTTTGAATGATATAATTTATGAAGTATGGAAAGGCAAGATGGAGGACTTGTTATAATTCAAAAAATACTGAAACCAGTATTTTCCACAGAGATGCCGAAGGGCATTGATGAAGGTCGGTGGAAGGTACGTCATCGCCAAGCTTGTGCGTTCATTCAACAATGAGTCGATGACAATGTTTTGAACCATATCATTCATGAGACACATGCACGCACCTTATGACCGAAATTGCAGGAGTTGTTTGCCCAAAAAGAAGGTACAAATAAGATGTTCTTCATCAAACAATTGATGTGTTTGAGGTACAAATAGGGTACTTCAATTGCAGACCACGTGAATGGATTCCAACGCATTATAAATCAGCTTTCTTCAATGAGAATTACTTTTGACCAGGAATTATAAATACCTCGCCCACTTGCAGAGGCCATGTGGTTCATATCTTTTTGACCGGGAATTTATGTCTAATATTTTGTATACACATATACATTTATACATGTAAATGTGCTACAAAATAATTATTTGGATTTTTTTGAATCTTAAAAGTATTTTGATCATCATAGTCTATAACATGTTCATATCATAACAATAAGCTAAAGAATATGTATATGCAATTGTAGCACGACAATGGATAGACATGTGGCATATGTGAACACAACCAAAACTCAAACTCACCGATGGAAATTTCCTTTTCTTGCAAGGACGTCGTGACCTTTTCGTCCAATTGTCCTTGGGTAAAAACCCTGAAGTATCATCTATAAATATATTTGGGACTATGTATGTATGTGTAGTGAAGTTCGAAAATCAACAAGAAAGCACAGTACCTCTCAGAGATAAGTTGATCTCAGTGGCATCATCCCCATACACAAAATGGAAGTACTCTTCAATCTGCCATTAAGTAAAAAACAATTTTCACTAAGTAAGCAAATATTTTTTATTGATTGTTTTCTAATTAATTGTATGTATGGTTTGTAGGAATGTCTACGTGGATTTGTTTTCTATATCTTTTGAGCAAACTAGTAGGTAAACAAACGAAAATACGAAGGTGAACAAAAAAATTCGGAGTATCAAATTTGGTCGACCAATTTACCTGTGTGTGAAGTTTCGTGCAGAAAAGACACCTATGGTATTCTTAGCGAAAGTAATATACAATTAGGGCCTTACTGTTCACTCATCAGTGTTTTTTAAAATATAAATTTGATATTTTTTTCATTTTTGCCAAGAATACCACGGATGTCATTCTTTATGAAACGCCATACACGAGTATGTCAAAAAGGATATATTTTTTTAAAAAAAAGTCTAGTATTCGTTTTGAATTTAGTATTCATAAGGGGTGCACATGGAATCATCCTCACCAAATTTGGGAACAAAAACATACATATATATATATATATATATATATATATATATATATATATATATATATATATCAAGTTCTCACTAGTTTTAAGACAAGTCCAATCTTATGTACATTAGCAACACTGAAGTCTGACATATCCACCTACCTAATAATGTTAGGTGTAAATGCCATAAGTATATTCAAGGACTGATAAAATACATACATGCTGCTCTTGCATATCTGTGTCCATGCCTTTATATAGCTAACCACATCTATATGCATTGCAAATTATTTGTGGTCATACGATTGCCAACGAATGATTGTGCGGTGATTCATTCCTTTCAAAATAGAAGTTGAACGTGTATCACATTTTATGTATGATATATTATGGTATTCACAAAAAATGTTTTATAAGCGAACAATATATATCATTGGAGTTGTATGGACTATGGAGTAACGCTTTCTGCAATATTGTTTTGTATCATTTAACTTGTATTGTTGATCAAACTTAAATCATGTGATACATGAAAGATTATGGCATAATAGAGGAGAAACATAATATAAATATGTTATATCAAGTGGGCTAAACATAATATAAATATGTTGTATCAAGTGGGCCAAGCATATCATTGGAGTTGTATGGAGTAGGGCTTCCAATCTGCATCTATTCATAAACATATGATATTTATCGACGCAAGAAAATCAACCACAGAAACACTCCTGGGTATTTTTCTGAATTGAATACATGTATGAACAAAAATTATGAATTGTTGCTGTGCTCGCATGCCTCAAGGATGATACCGTGGTACAGGTGCACGTTTACTACTATACGCTATATGGAGATATGCAAGGTATTCAGTTTGGATAGTTCTGGAAGATTGAACGAAATTTAGTTTGAAAAGAGAGTTCTCAAGCTGGACGTGGCTCCATGGTACTTTTTTCCGTGTGATCTCGGCCTGGAAGCACATGCAGAAGCTAAAAAGAGGGTCAAGCCACATACCACACAATAAGATCGGCAGCTGACTTAGTATTCCTATTTAATTACTTTCTTCACAAAGGTAAAAACATTGTATGGGGAGTGTCGGGCTGTTTGCAGGGTGTGTTTCATCGGGCACATAAAAACACGTCATTTGCCAAGTGTATATGCGATAATACTTGGCAAAAAAATAACAATCGGCAACACACGCTTTGGCGAGTGTTACACTCCGCAAACGAAAACACTCGGCAAAGTTTATGCTTGTCGAGCGTTTTTTGGAGACACTTGGCAAACAATAAAAAAGCAATAAAATGCATATGTTTATTAGAAATTCCAAGAGCAAATTTTAAATTTTGAGATTAGTTTTTTGAAGGGAGCAACAAATGTATATCTAAGTATCTAAATATTATTTTGCTTGAATTTATAGACTATTTTAATATACATGTAATTCAAAATTGAACAAATCATTATTTATTTGTGTTGAATATTATCCTCTAAATAGATAGAACAACAAATAATGTCTTAAAATGCCAAATTTTGGAGTTGGGAACTAAATGTAACTAGATGTTACCTCGCGTGTTGCTGCAGGAACCGCTTCACATGCGAGTTGATTATATGTAATATGAATATTTGGATTAATAAACTAAAAAATATATAATATTTGATTATTGTATAGTTGAAAAATATTTATTAAATATAAGTTTTTTAGACAAATTTATTGAATATAAATAGCATATTATAAAGGAAAACATTTCCCATGCATGCATGTTGAGGTGGGCCTTCAATGAGGTGAGATGTGTGCATGCTGAGATAAACATGTAGTGGGAATCAACTAATAATGAAAAAACTTCCATGCATGTTGTGTAGGGACTTTGATGAGTTGGCATGTGTGCATTTTAAGATAATATAAGTAGTGGAGATCTACTATTTAGGTATCTAGAATATGGGATATGTTCTATGTGCTAAAAAATAAAAGTCCATTGATATTTTTAAGCAATTAAATGCATTTCCAAGCATTTCATGAATATTATAAATTTTAAACTAGAAATCCATGATGCATAAAAATGGGCTGAAAAAAATCTTATTTGTGCTATTGAGACTATGTTTAGGTCATGTCCAAGAAAAGAAAAGGAGTTTCAAACATCGGGTTACTAAGAATCGACCCCGAGCATGGAGTTTATCAAGTTTTAAATTTCAAAAAATGCAAATAAAGTCTAAAAGACACGATCATATTATCTCTAGAGGTTGTGATAAAAAAAGGTTCGTAAAAGTTGTCACATGGGCTGCTTAGAAACAAAACCATCTTTGAGGAATACTTGTGGTTTTGATAGAGAACAGGTCTGTTCGAAGGCAAAATGACCGTTGCTCCATCTTTTGACCTTAAACATGTTCTACACTGAAAACATGCAATTATATGTCCCTATTTACACTCCGAAAAAATATATATTGAGTAACCTCTAGTTTACACTCGGCAAACATGTTGCACTATTGGTTGCTACAAGCATCCCACGGTCACGCTAGGGGTTGTTGGATCGTCCCAAATCTAAAGGCCCTCTCTCTCTCTCTCTCTCTCCCCCTCTCCCTCTCCCTCTCCCTCCCCCTCCCCATCCCCCTCCCTCCCTCCCTCCCATCTCCCTCCCTC